>NW_009625525.1:0-19078 GCF_000690535.1 Cariama cristata | reverse complement strand
ATACATACACACCCCCCCCCCCCCCCCCCAATATTTTGTGACTTGCATGAATATAGTTTTCTTTAGTATTTTGAACTTTTGAATACTTTGCCCAATTTTGGCTTCAACAGAAAAAGTTCTACCTTACTTACAGATGTCAAATGCTAATCTGTTTTGGGGAAGCTACCATCTACCATAAAACTTCATTAAATATGTGTGTGTACACATGTAGTGTGCAGCAAATCATGCAAGTTAATTCTCTCAACAAGCTTCACTGTTTGATCAAAATGTTTAGTATGCAGAGGTGTCTTGCAGAACACACAATCTTCTCATACGCTTTTTGTCCTAGAGATGAACTGCCTTCAAACTCTCCTTAAATTTCCCTTCTCCAACGAGAGAGTGATGCTCATCAGCTGATGCTTTCTGGAAATAGGAATGCTTTTGGTAGGGTTTTTGGAAAAGCATTGACTTCGGGTCATTCAGTCTCCAACTGCGTAGACACATACATTTCTGAGTGTATCTAAAACTGAAGCTGAAAAGTCAAGTCCATGCTGTATATAAATTTTGTCAAACAGAAACAGTCATCTTTGATATTTACCTAGGACAGCACTGACATGTTCTGGCAGGATTCTGGAGATGCCTTCCAGCAACCCCTGCTCGGCAATGAAGGCAAAAGCCTTCACATGCCCGGAGCGAAGGACAGGCAGCAAAGATGGACTGTACATTTTTGCTGGGGTCAGCAATATATCTCCTGCAAACAAAAAAGTGTCAATTCAATCAATTTGTTTAAAAGGTCATTAGGTGTTCAGTGGGAATGCTTCTCTGAACAGCTTCTCTTCGGCTCTTTGTGGCAGACAACCTTGGGAAGTAGCAAAAAGTGCTGACCTACTCTTCCAAAACTCTGGATGCAACCCACAGACCTGCCCCAAAGACTGATTAACCCTAACCCATCCTGAAGTAAACAACCCTTAGCAGCATCTAGTTATGAAAATGTCTGAACACGATTCATTTGCAGGTTTGCTTTTGAGAAGAAAGATGTTGTACCTAGAGTCTTGTCACCACAACTGCCAGGTGCTGGTGAGGAGTAGCCTAAGGAGGACATTAAGAGAATCTTCCTTACAACGCTAAAGCCACGGCTGTGAATCCCAGAAGAGGCCAGTCCAATAAGCACATCCTCCTCATCAGCTCTCTGCAGCCCCAGAAGCATCTGCCCTCGCTCCACTGCGCCAACCACAAAGCCAGCCAGGTCATACTCTCCAGAAGAATACATGTCAGTCACCTCAGTCATCTCCCTGCCTAAGTGGGGAGAGAAGGCACTAGCTGTAAGTATGTTTTATTGTTACCTTTAAATCTATAGCATCTCCTAAAATAAGCAATGTATCCAGGATAGCTGCAGAGACATGCAACCTGAGAAGCGCATTCAGATGTATTTTAGAAATCCTTCTTGATTTCTTACTTCACCTCAAGACTTCAACAAAACAAAGCTCCATGAAGTTACTGAAAGAAGAAACTTTTTTTATTTCATGCTACCTCCCTGCTATGACTGAGTATCAGAGAGGGAATGAAAACATATTAACACGTCAAGAATGTGAGGCATCCAGTTTTGGTCTCCTTTGTACAAGGATAAATAAGCAAGAATTAGGATCCAAATGCATGAATAGTAAAAATATCCTTCTGTGCTGACTTATTTTACAGATAAGGATGAGTTTAAGCCCAAATGCTTGACTGTTTCACTGAACAGAAACCAACAGTTCTAATGCCACATACTGCCTCTGCCTACAAATCTATTTCACTAGTAATCGTTTCAACACCAGAGTCTTCAAATCTCAAAGGAGACGAGTGCTCATACCCAGGAAAGCGCATCCTGCATTTCTGCAAGCTTCAGCTATTCCCTCTTTGATTGTTTCAGTCACTTCAATGTCAAGTTTGCCACGGGCAAAATAACTGAGGAAGAAGAGAGGCTCTGCTCCTTGAGCCAGGATATCATTGACACACATGGCAACCAGGTCCTGACCTATGGTGTCATGCTTCTTACACACTTGTGCAATCTGCAAAACACAGTGGGAACCAGCAGTGGTGACAAGAAATACACAAAACTCAGATATCAGTCAGTCAAATAAGCAGAAATCTTCTCTTCCCTGGAAAGAATCGCTATAGAACATACATGCAGAAGATAACCTGGTGCATCATCTAGTTTAAATCAAGAGAAAACAACTCATTTTCTTGCAAAGAAAAGAAAAAGCTAATTTGTTTTTTTTGAAACATTCATTCAAATTCTAGCACCAGCTACCCAGAAATTGTCATTTTAGGTTGGTTGGTTGTTTGCTTTTTGGAATATTAAGTCAAATCCAGAATAACAGAGCTGTCTAAAAGCAATTACAAATTCCCAGGATATTCAACCTGTAGAACATCCTAGCTATTTCCAAAAATATGATCAGGTTGCTCATACATCACTGTGTGTTCTGCTTTGCTTTAATTTCACTGGGCTATGCAGCAAAACTGAAACAATTTATTAAGTAGTCGTCGTCTTCTCCAAGTCCACACAGAATGATATTCTTCACTCCCACCCTCCCCAAGGAGTCTTTTGATCTCAGTTATCTCATGTCACAGACAACAACGTGGGTCTGGTCTGTAGGCTCCCTTGAAAGACGGGTCTTCCACAAAGCAATATTTCCCTCAGGAAGGCTGCTATTTGGTTTTTAAAAAAGTTATCAGGGTGTTTGCATCCTACGAGTAATGAAACCTGATTCAGACATCATGGCTTCTATAAAGTAGCAACATGTACACTACTTTATTACAAGCACAGGTTTCTAGACTGTCAGGGATACACCCGAGCAGTTCCGCTTGTGCCAAATGCTGATGTAAATGCACAGCACCAGCTCACACAGTGCAATTCATCTCTGACAGTTACCACTTCAGGGTCTGAAACAGGACAAAGATTGCCTATGGATGGATAAATTTTCAAGGTAACTACCTTTTACTGACACAGCTCTATCAGTGTAGTTATACCTGTGCAGAAAAGCTCAGTACAGGAAGATGGGCAAGGGAAAAATGCAGCTAAATACTATCACTGGCATGAAAATGGTAACAGATCAGCACCTAAACAAAATCTGAGTTTGGATTACCAGCCTGATTTCTTTCACCAGCTGGTGGATTTAGAAGTGCTATGGAAACCAGTCATCCCATGTCCTTTGTTGCATTATAACATCTCCCTCCCACTGATCTAGTAACAATTCGTATAGGCATTGGCCAACTTTTTTTGGCCAAGGAAGAGTCTTGGGAACAGTCTGTGTAAACACAGTTGGGAATGTCTCTCTGCCAAGCAGTTGGAACAGATTCACAAGAGCCAGCACCAATCACTTTTTCATGCTCAGAGGTGTCCAAGGATGTAGGACTGCAAAAGACCTTCTGGATTATTATGTTCAGTCTCCTGCTGTTGCAGGAAGCCACACCATATCACCCCATTACTAAAGGTATACACATCAACTTGAAACAAGTTAAACTGCTGTGCTTGACCAGTGAAAGGCAGCTTCAGACCTCCACTCCTCTGATGGCTGAAACCCTTCTTCTGATCCAATATATAAATACATTCCTGGCTCAACTTATCCTATGTGTTCTTGTGTAATTAGCATTCTTTATCTATTGGCTTCTCTTCCCCTTTGATGTTTATCTCCTCCATCCTTTTCCCCAGTGCCCTGACAGAGGTAATTGTCCTATCTCTCTGCATACAATTTATTAAGCTAAGTCTGACAGTTACCATTTCAGCATTCCCCCGTACTCCTCTGAACTGACCCTTCTCAAAGCCAGTGGACTCTCTATTTTATAGCAGAAATTCTGGTTCTTGGTTGAAGTGCTCAGCTAAATTTTTTTAGTTTATTATCATTTCATCACAAAATATCCAGAGCCTCCACATTCTCAGTAACATATCCACAGGCCTTGCTAAAATGATCATCTACAAAGTTCAGATGACCATTGCAGTGGACTTGAGATGTACTTATAATGCTCAGAAGGGTGCAAATGGTGCAATTGGCTGTGGCATCTAAAACAGTCTTGGGAGATAACATAAGCTTTGCTACAGTCAAGTTGCAAGTTACCTGCAGTTTAGGTCCAAGGCCTTTAGTTTGAGATACCAAGATAGGATCATCATAACCAGATGCTTTCAAGTCAAAGAAACCAGCAAAGCTTCCTACTTCTGAATGACTGCCTGCCAAGTACAAATACATCAAGGATCATTTTTAAGGGAAATAAAAAGACCCAAAACACTCACCAAGGCAAGTACTGCAAATTATGATTTCTTGGACAAGAGAGCACTGACAAAAACATGCACAGCTTTATGAAGCATGGACCCCAAAGTCACGTATTTCATGGTGTTGTAAATACATCTTTATTATTCTCTATTTGTGACCTCTGGATTGTGTATAGCAAAGGTTAAACATTTTACCAAACTGTTAATGGCTTGCCTTTTTTCTCCATGTAGCTACTTTTTTTCCTAAGGTGAAAAAAAATCAACAAGAAATTTTCCTCAGTAGATCACTGCTAAGAGTAAAGGACATAGTCTGAAGAGCAAATAACAAGTTCGGTGATTGTTAGCCACAGCCTAATAACTGTTTGGATGTTGTACTCATGTATACAGCTGGTAGGATCACTTTTGTCCAGTGATGTACAAAGCCATTCCATTAATCCATGAGTTAATTCTGTTCACTACACTAACCTTGAAAAAATTAAATTATCTCCATGGTAAGCCAACTATTTTTTAATGAAGCAAAAGAGGAGCGATGAGAAAGAAATGAGCGTTTTCTGTCTTCATGGTGACCCCAGCCCAGCTTCTCAAGCTGAACTTCAATGCCAAGAATGCATTGCTCACCTCCTGGGGAAAAAAAAGATCTGTTCCATTCAATATACTGAGGAAATTCAAAGATTCTTCCCAGTCTTACCTGAGGTACCACTTACAATTGCTGTTTCCGGCTGATGAAACAAAACGTCACTGGCTACAGCTTCCACATGTCTCTCTTTGTATATTAGACCCCTGCGGAGAGTAAAAGACAAGCTAGCAGCAGTAGTGACATTTTCTGCTTAGACCATCGTTCATCACACAAATGGGAACAACAGATATAAAACTTTGGACTAGCATCTATTTCTGCTAGAGCCTTTGCTTACATACAGAGACTGTTTGAGAAGCCGTATACCCCGATGGCCAATGTCCTTCCTGTAAGTGGCACCCTTGAAACGTATGGCTGCTACACCCCTGTTGGCTTCTCCCAGTGCTTTCATCAGGTCCTCCTTAACAGCAGTAATGGAGAGGACTCTGCCACCACTTGTCACCACTCTGCCATCCTTCAGCGTTGTGCCAGCATGGAACACCTGCAGCCCTAACTCTTTGGCTTGCAGCAGCCCTACAAAAGCAAAAGGAATTCTCGTAAGTATTTTAAATCACACACTATGTTGGCAGACCAGTGAAGATTTAAGTCCTTTCTTCAGTCAAGAGAGAATAACAATAAAGCTTCCCACCTTACCTTTCTTCTGAGAAACAGCATTACCAGTGAAGGGTATCTCACCCCACTGGCCCTAAGACTACCTTCTGAGACATCCAGTAAGGATGTTCCCTTGAGCAGCCGAGGGAACTGGAATTGTCTAGCCTGGAGGAAAGGAGGCTGAGGGGAGACCTCATTGCTCTCTACAACTACCTGAAAGGAAGGTGTAGCGAGGTGGGGGTCGGTCTCTTCTCCCAAGTAACCAGTGACAGGACAAGAGGAAACAGCCTCAAGTTGCAGCAGGGGAGGTTTAGATTGGATATTAGGAAAAATTTATACACTGAAAGGGGTGTCAGGCATTGGAACAGGCTGCCCAGGGAAGTGGTGGAGTCCCCATCCCTGGAGGTATTTAAAAGATGTACAGATGTGGTGCTTAGGGACATGGTTTAGTGGTGGGCTTGGCCGTGCTAGGTTTACGGTTGGACTCGGTGATCTTAAAGGTCTTTTCCAACCGAAGTTATTCTATGACATACATCACACAGGAACAGAAATAAGGGATCCAGGAGCCACAACAGGACATATAACTACCCTGTGCCAGGGCAAAGCTGTGCTGTATATTGCAATTGTGAATAATTTCATACTGGAAAGCCCTGCATAAATCACAATTCATAGCAGTTTACTGCCTGGATTCTCCCCTCTCCCTGACATTAAACCATTAATGTAATGTTACCTGAGCATTCCCCTAGCTATTCTGCCGTGCCCACTCCACACAATTCCCTACCACGCCTGGAATCAATGCTCTACAAACACTTGCAGGTGGCTGCCCAATAGCTAAAACAAATTACTTATTTTGTTCTTTTTTTTTGTCTCCATGTATTTTCCTGTTAGAGGAAAGCAAAATTGTTCAGGGGTTTTTTAGATTCATATTTTGAGGAAAGGATAAGGGAAGAGGAGTAACTGCTGCCATCACCTGGAAAAAGCAAACCAAAACACAGTTTTCCCCTTGCTATCAGCTAGATAGATTTTATAAATGAGTAAAAAGGACCCTTATACTTGCTGAAGGTACAGTGTGTTATGTTGCCACAGCACTGCCCTGACAAGGTCAAAGCTGAGCCCCAGCTGGCCTTGCTGCAATTGAAATCTAACTCCTTCCCATCCTGTTTTAAGGAACACTCCAGAATAAAATGTTTGTTAAGCCATCAAAATGTGGGATATGAAATATGAAAAACAGGGAAAAAAAACAGTAAAACCTACACAGCTCCAAAGGTTGGAGTGTAATAATAAAAGAATGGATTGAATTTCATTGTTTTGACTGTCTTTTTTTGTGATTAACAAGCAGGGGGGTCATACTATCTCACTCCTAAAGGTATGAACATCAAATTGAAAAAAGTTAAGTTGCTGAGTCTGATTAGTGAAAGGTAGCTCGCTAGCAGAAGGATTAATTCAGTTAGGTGGTTTAGATTTTTACAGTTACAGAAATGCAGAGTTCCCCAGAATATCACTGATAAAGCAAAATAAATACAGTGAGGGAACTGGAAGAGGAGGGTGGGTGAGGAGAACATGACAACGGAAATCTTGACAAGGGAAAAAACAACATAACATGACCTTCTCCCTGGGTGATGTAGGGTAACTGGAGTTCTGACAAAAATTAAGATGGCCTTGATACAAGATCGGTTGTCTGGGTTGCTTTACACAAGGCAGAGTGTTGGACTGGCAAGGCAGTAGCTGAGGGGGAAGGAAATAGTAATGCAACAGTTCCCTCTCTTTTTAAACATTTAAAAAATCTTAATGAGATATTAAACCTCAAGAATTTTAACACAGGAAATGAATATTCACCCAAAGCCCACATGCCCACCTTTCCAAAGACCCTTCAAGCCTTATGAAGAAGAGGTCCTTATTAGTATTACACAGCAATGGCCCTGGCTGGCACAAGGGAAGGAACCATGCTGATGGTGGAGGCATGCACTGCTCTTATTTTAAAGGCCACAGGTCCTCAATTCTCACCCTTATCACTTGATCAGGCATTAGCTAAGATAATGCGATCTCCTGGTAAGGGAGCAAAGCTAGGAAAAAGGAAAAAAATGACAACATTGCAGTCCACATTTCCAGCACAGTTTGTGGAAGTACTGCGCAAGGATGCACCAGAGCTGTTCCAGGAGGATGTAATTCCCCATCACCTTCTTATCTCAGCAACCAGCTACAGACAGAGCTTTATAGAATGATGTAAACATTTAGCCCTGTACTACTTTGGACAGGCATACACTCTCGTTAAAAGACTTTACTGAACAGCTATCCCTTCACAACGACAAGAAGTGATGGATGAAGGCAGACTCATAGGGTGTGAGGGGCGGGACAGAGGAAAGCTGTACAGATCTGAGAGAAGAGGTAAATGCAAACCCACTGAACTATTACGTTGAAATTAAATAGTAAACAACCTACTGCAGTTACCTGTTACCTCCATGCCTTTGTCATAGTCTCCTGGGTATCCTGGACTTGCCATGACCACACACACAGCTGTACTATTTTCTGACCAGGCTGGCATGAAGCTGCAGAGTTTGCCATCAATTGTTGCTTGAATTACTTCATAAAAGTCATTTTTAAGCAGTGGAAGAATTACCTGCAGAAAATTTTCATAGTGATAGAAGTTAATTTTTATTTTGCTGGCTTGTTGAAATTCAACTTAGGGAACATTCAATTAACAGAGTAAAATCCATACCTGCCAAACTGAAAATACTGTATTTCCCTATACCAGTAGATTTGGAAACTACAGGTGAGCATTAATTTGCAGCACCTTTTTGGAACAGTCATAAATTTACAAACATGAGATGTGAGATTACATAGAAGGAAACTGAATTTAGGCCCCTCCCATTCCGCTTCCATCCAGAAAAATAAAACCTGAGGAACAGCTCTTTAACTTGAAGTCCTTAACTAATAATTCACAGAAGCTGACTAGCCAAAATTTTAAGTTAGCTCATACATTGTACAAGACATTCGCATTCAGATCTGCAGGTTCAGGGGAAAGAAGACATAAATCCAAATATAGCATGCAAATTTCCCTAGAGATAAACTAGAACAGTCAGAGGTAAAAGAATGAAGCATACTTAAGTTTCCAGTATCTTTTACTCACCTGGCACTGAGGGTCACCAAACTGACATTTAAAGCTTAAAATTTTCATACCATCTTTAGTAAGCATTAAACCTGTTTGCAGCACACCTGAACAGAGAGAACAACACAGCCAAGCAAATTAATTTAAATGTTTTTTTCAAGAACTCCTTTAAATGCAACGCAGTATTTTGGAATGTGGGATGCATTTCTGCAAATCATAAGGAATCAGGAGTGAGGATTCTGCAAGCACTTATACACAAGTCATAATAATTCCACAATAACCAACAAAGTGGCAAGCAGCAACCTGAGGAACATTGCATCATGTTTTAGACTGAGTACAACAGAAAGCAATCTCTCTACATCAGAAAGTTGAGTTCCGCCTTCTGCTACAGCTCTCTAAATGCAGGCATTCAGAGATCAGAAGGAACTGACAGGATGAAAAAACAGTTCCCATAAAACCCCATTCATTACGCAGACCTTGTGATTTTCTTACCATTAAGTGCATTATGGTTATGCATAAATAGAGATGTATAACTCTGTATTTCAGGCAAAAATACCAAACCAAAATTCACTACTGCTACTAGCAAACAAAAACAAACAAAAACTTATTGAAGTTGGTATTGGGTAATTTCTACTGCAACGCACATATTTGCACATGGTGATCTAAAGCAGGCCTCTCATTGCATAATCAGAAAACCAATCCCCACAGAATAACAAGTGTTAAATTTTAAACCTCACAAAGCATCAGGTCCTCCAGTGTCATCATGAAAATGCTCAACACCCACTACACTGTTACTGAGGATCTGGGCATTGTAAAAAAAGTTACCAAATAGCAGAGAATGCATCACAGACTGGAACCCAACTCTTTACACGTATGTGATCTTGACAGTCTTCAGTACCAAAAGCAGCCATTGGCATTAAGTGACAGCTGTTCTTTTTTCAAAACAGCCTTAAGACAAAGAGTGAACAGTACAACCAAACTTAAGTATATATTCTACCCTGAACTACAAAGAGTCTGGTTGCAACTGTTTTAATAAAAAATATTTCATAAAAATACAGTATGTTTTATGGAGAAAAGACAAAAATTCTTCTCTTCAAAGGAAGAGCTATAAACCAAATCAGTGAGACTTAACATTGCGTGACAAATTAACTACTTTTCTTTTAAACAATAATTATTTGGAATTCAAAAGCAATCTCTAACAATGAAACTAACCTTGATATGACTTTACCTTGTTTTTCAGTTGAATGCTTACTTACCTACATATGCTGTTCCTTCTTGTCTCATACTATCAACAACATGTTGAAGGATAGCATCATTGATTTTCTCTAGGAGAACTTCTGGAACCTGACGATCAACATCAAACTGATTGAGACAGTGATGACATTTGCTGGACTAGCTCATAGGACCTGGAAGGACTGGGGTAAGTAAATGCCTCTGCTAGGTTTTCTGCTCTCCAACCCCCAACCAGTGTGCTCCTTCCATTAGGGTGCCACTGCCTGAAGGATAGATCTGATCCTCTGTCTCCCAAGATTTTTTGTTTGGTTCTTTCTTTAGAAGGCCAGTTTCAAGGAGGTTTCAGACACTGGCAACCTGGGCTAGGTTACACAGTAAGATTGTTTCTGTACTTATAGAAAAACACACTAATAATGTACTTGAGCAGCATATTTAGAACAATGCAGCCAGCTTTAAGAATCAACAACAAGAAACCCAAGATTATGTTCAAGACACAAAGACTCCAGGTCTGCAGGGAATTTTGCAGGGACATTTCAAGTCATGCTAATGGGAGCAGAGAAACACCAAGTTTAAGAATAATGGAAAAGGTAAAAGAGAGACCATTCCTCAGAACACTGGCTCATTAAATCCCAAAGAATGACTACTAAAGTTTGAGCCCTCGTAACTGAGTATTGCACTTACACAAGCAAAGCATCAATCAATTCCAGAAGAAATCTGGCCTGTGTGATAGAAACAAGATTGGGCGCTAAAGGACATAGATGTGATCAGCCTTATTGCAGGCTGAGAAGAACAACTGCTATACCTGAGGAACTGGGCAATAGGCTCCCATCCCTCCAGTGTTTGGACCCTGGTCACCATCCAATAATCGCTTGTGGGCCTGCGCTGGGGGCATCGAAGCAACAGTCACACCATCCGTGAAGCACAAGCACTGTGAAGAGATGCACGCAACACAGAAACAGTGACAACGTACTGTCCTAAGGGAAGTTAACGCTGCTGGTCACAGGCTGAGGCTCAGTTCTGCCAGGAAAATTTAGGAATCAAAGATAGAAAGCAATAGGATCCACTTATTCTGCTCCAAGTCCACTGACCTGAAGGATTCATTGAGCTTTCTTGCTCATTTTTAAATAATCAAGAGAAATGGTGGCCCTCATAACAATTCCTTTCTGATGGATTAGATCTCGAGCTATCAGTCACATGGACATACGCTTACCTTAAGGCATGTGAATAGTCTTCACTGACTTGACAGAATTATTCATAGGTTTCAAGTTAAACTTATGTGTTTGCAGATCAGGGGCCTGAATGAATGTGAGGTATTCTCAGTGCAGGACAAACCTTGCACAAAGAACTCATTTTCAGTTTTCATGTGGCATATAATATGCATGCTTAAGTTTTATCCTGCCACTGAGTAGTAATCCATGGTAAAGGAATGTGCTAAAATAGGTGCTAAATATTAGCACAAAATTATTGATGTAACAAGAATTACCAAGACAAATTCTTGGTTTACGTCACCTTAGGAAAAAAAGATCATTTTCCACCTGAAAAGATCACTATTATTGCAATTTTATGGCTAATGTAGAAGAAAATTCTGCTGATAACATGCATTGATTAGTATAACATCAAATTGCTTAGATTGCATATTTATTTAAGTCCAAATAAAACAAAAAAACTACTTGAAACAATAAACGTGTGTTTATGCATAGAGCATAGCAGTAATGCTAAAGAATAACAGCACATGACCACGCCATTGATCACATACAGAAAGTTCTTCCCCTTGAAGAAGTTCTTCAATAACAACCATCTCTCCAAACATTCTGTCCTGTACAAAAAAAAAAAAATTTTCTCCAGTTAGCAAACATGACATCCACTGGATAAATCCTCTTTTTATTTTCTTTTAACAGAAAAACAATGTATATGAAAAGTACCAGCTTGCTTGCATTCTGGTATGTTTAGCAAAGCCAATAGAATCTCATTTGGAAATAAGGAAGAGACATTGAAATGCACCTTATCAGACCCTGGGAGCCAAGGAAAAATGAAAAAGTTGGAGGGGCAGGGCAGCGGGACTCAGTGCTGGAACAAGAGTCCAGTCCCAAATGCTACAAAGCCTTGCTCACTGCCCGCTGTCTGGGGCAAACATGAGGAATTTGAGGATGATACCCAGAGAAATTCCTTAGTCAAATGGGCTTCTGAAAATACTTGCTTCCTGTAGCCAAAATTACAAACTCACAGGCTACAGAACATCAAGAATTGGATTCCCACTGATTAATTAAAGATTTATCCACCTGCATAATCTCTTGGACAGCTCTGCAGGCTTCCTCTTTGCTGGCTGCAATAGTCACTTCTTTTCTAGCAGCAGGGCCCCTTGCCCGTACAACTTGCGCAGGAAAGTCTGTGCTTTAAATGAAAGCAAAAGTGAGATTCAGGCATCCCTACTGCACCTAGTGAAATTATAATTTTTAAGCTGAATGCCTCCCATATTCTTCCTTTTTTTTTTTTTTTTTCCAAACAGTTGAAGAATAACACATCAGAAAGACACATTCCCTGCTAGCCCATCCTGTCCTGGAGGTGAATGGACTCTTATAGCCCTTAGCACAGGACTGTGAAGCAGAAATCCATGAATTCTATTGTTGGATTTCTGACACCAACTCAATGTATATCCTTGGACAAGTCATTGAACTCAGTGAAACAGCTCACAGTTTCTTCTTCACCTCACTTTAATACTTCACACTTTTTCCTGAGTTGGGTTATTATTTTATTCCTGTCATAGGTTTGGAAAGATGAACTCATTGATGATTTATAGTTTTATAACACCAGATTACAGTACATAATCCTATAAACTACTATGGAAGTTCTGTTTAGGGCTGTACGGTTAAGGCTGAGTTAGGTCTTGCACATAAAGGATAAAAGGATAGGTTAGAACTAGTGTATTAACACTGTATCCCCAGAATTGTTCCACTTAATCTGAAACACAAACTAAATCCAGAAGAAAAAAAAGAACAAAATGGCATAATGTTAACATACTTTAACTACACTTTATCCATTCAGCTCTCTCCAGCTTGTGGACAGTCAAATAAAATGTTCCTTTTGAAGAGCTGATCCTACACACTACTAGCCTGTTTTCTGAAACAACATTGCATTCCTCTTTTCCACATTACGATTTATATTAGGATAAATCTCAAACCTAAATTTATACAAGCAGTCAAAGCAGGCTCCCACAAAGCTCCCTTTCTCCACATCTCAGTGTGCTGACCTGAGATACAGTTTTCCTTTTTGAGTCTTACGCATGCTTACAGAAACACAAGCTGTTGGCCTGTTTCTCTACATGGCAGTAATACAGACTAAATGCTGTTACAGAGCAAAGGCAGTGAAAAGGTTGTTTTTATTTGAAAAAAAAAAAAAATTCCACTAGATTATACCACATGTAGCATGTGACAGCAAAGACAAGAAGTCCGTGAAACCAACACACGGCAACAGACCAGTGTAGCTGAACACAGCAGCTGCTGTGAGACTGGACCAAAATAGCCACAGAGGTAAGTTACTGTCCCAAAGGATCCCCAGTGACTTCAGAGGCATTACCGCTCCAAGCAATTGCAGATATACACAGTTACATTTCTCTCTCCATGTAAGAGAGATGCTGTCTAGCCTTGAAGAAATAAAAGTATCCTCCTTAATTTATAGTATTTGACTAGAACCTCCCAAATCACTCCACAGATACCATTTTGCTGGTATCTGTCTGTGTAGAAATGATTCTTACCCTTACAGAAAGGGCTATTGAAATATTTTTTCTGTCACAATTTTTTTGTCTTTTAAATGGCTAACTACCATCCTGAAGAAGCTGACCAAAGGGAAGAAGAGCTGTGATCTGTGAACAGAAAAACCAAGTTCCCTGCACCTTCACCATCTGTCTCTAATTACAAAACTAATTAATTCAGCAGCTACTTGAGAAGAACAATGGTTGAAGAGTTACCAAGTTCTAGGTAACTATCATGAGTGAAGACCAAATGCATAGATAAATTGTCAGAGGAGTTTCCAGTATCAAAATATTTACCTGATAATAAACCTACAAGCTTCCTGGGGATTGGTGAAGGCTTTCCATCTTGCTGTTGGGATCCCATGTCGATCCAGAAAGGCTTTGGCAAAACTGGCGTTGGATGCCAGCTGGGCTGCTTTTGCAGATGGTCCAAAACACCTAACTCCTGCTGCTTTCAAGTCATCAACAATCCCTAATTATCAAAAATAGCAAAAGAATCAAGTTGTCTCTTTGGAAACATCAAGTCATTTTGACAAAAGGAAAACCACATAACCATTCTGGCACTCTGTTACACTTTTCCTTATCTCAAACAGCTAATTCATCCTTAAAGTAAGGTTCTGCATATCCAGTGACCTGTTTCATCATTTAGTTTTAAGAAGTCTTTAGCTCTTTACGTTACTAAGCCCTGTCACAGTTACCACCCCGTCACTACTGAAAGGACTGCCTGGTACTTCTGTTCACAATTTAAGACATGGAGATCTCACTGTACCACGTTACAATAAATGCACGTGATGGTCTGGCTACTGTTGCATACAGCAACAATGTTAGGACTATCGCAAGAAAATTCTTTATATAAAGGAGAGCAGAGCAGAAGACACAAGAATACTTGTAACCGTTACTGATTCTTGATCTTGTATGATTTCCCCTGCTGATTTCTAACATAGAAAAAACAGCATACAGCTACGAACCAAATGTTTTAAGTGACTACAATCTACAAGATAATCCAAATTTTCTTGTTCTTCAGTTTAGTTAAGTCAGTGTGTGTCCTAGGAGCCAAAAGAACTTATTTTAAAGCAGAATTCAAGGTGCTGATGATTTTTACTGTCCAGTTAATTTATTTCAGCCTTACCAGCTGCCAAAAGAGCTTCTTGTCCAACTAACACAAGTCCAATGTTATGATCTTTGCAGAACTGGGTAACAATAGTGTGATTGCTCACTAATACAGCTGAAAAGGAAATAAAATTAAGTTACCACTGTGAAGCCTAAATAAGAGATGGGAGATGAGAATGTCATTGTTCCATCTCCCTAAGAAGTATGATTAAAATAATGAAACAGCCCATGAAACATCCCCCTTTTTACCTGAATTGGAAATTTTTCCATTGTCAGCTGTTCCTGCATTTCCTGGAGCAACAAACACATGTTTTACGTGAGGGGACTGGGCCAACTTCCAGGCCAGCGCATGCTCTCTCCCTCCGCTGCCGATCACAAGCACCCGATCAGCCATTAACCTGTGCAAACCCAGAATCATCTCATGTATCTACATATAGTACTATCTATTTATTTCACAAACCCATGTAAAAATAAGCAAAAATATATAAATTATGTCTCTCACTTATAATTGGTAAGTAATATCAATCCAGTTTGTATTAGAAAGGTATCTATAAGACATCTGAACAAAGTGACTGTACCAATAGTGTCACTGGATGGATGCATCATTCACGTTTGGTTTAAATACTGACAACAATGAAATCACCAAGAATTTTTTCCACTTGTTTCAGTATAGTCAAGATTTCCTTTCTTAAGTATCCAGGCTGAAATAATCTTGTCATGACTAGGTCTCATCAAGTCCTTTGCAGAACTACACAGGGCAGAACCAAGTTTCATATAAATGCTCTAGGTAACTTACCAGATAAATATTTTTCAAAGTGAACACTGAGGTCAATCTAGGAACTTTTATGAGCGTAAACATTCTCAGTAATAAGTGGTAAAGACAGTTTTCAGAACAGATTTTATACTTTGACAATTGATAAGAGGGCAACTTCAGCAGAACAGCATGCTCTATAAAAGAACAACTGTTAATTTCACTAGCACACTGACATTTTAAACAGTTCCTCAATAATGTTTCTAGGCAAATTAGTTTTGATTTATTTCAGAAATATTATCATACCTAATGTAGGTCACATCTGCAAACTTAATTTTTCTGTATGTGCTGAATGTGGGCAAATGTCAGAAAGAAAAAACACCCCAGAACATGACCTTTAAGGAAGATGCTAATGGCATAAACCAGTCCTTGCCCAGGAAATAGATAATAAATTAAAGACACCATAAAACACCAACTTTGCAAGCAACACATCCACAGTCTTTTCCCAAGAAATCATAACCACTCGTTTGAGTTCATTACATAGCTTCCAAAAGCAAACAGAAGCTAAATGGTGACACCGAGGTATAATATTTCAGAAAAGATGTTCATAGAATCATAAAGCAATAACCATGTTTAGAGTTCCTGAGACAGTATTAAGATATCTTAACCTACTATCAACAAAATAAAATTTAACCATATATTTTCATAACTATTAAATTGTCCAAGTACGATGTAAGTACTTCAAGTATCCTGTCCCTGGGGACTACAGACCATTGCGGATTATCTAAGAGGCTAATTTTAAGTTTTAGCTATTGCACTTTAGGCTTATAAACACAGAGCATATGCGTAATGCTTTTATTAATCTCCAGACTGATTTTCTTGCAAAAGACTTTTCTAAGTCTTTATACTGTGTAACTATCCAATACGTCAGACTTTGTCTTTCCTTCTGTCACTGCTTGACAAATAATTCTGGAATCACTAGGAAGTTGCTGTGAATTTAAAAGTAAAGGGTTACAACTGCTCTATCTCTAACAAAGACATCAACATGCTCTCTACAAAGCTTCATTGGGCACTACAGTCCAACTGTTATTAATAAAAAAACAAAGTAGTTTTAAAAGTGAAATTATTTTTTCCCTTAAATATAATTTCACAATTCACTGAAGTTTTCTAAGGCAGAATAAATTAAAGTTCCTGACTGAGAAGAGAGGGAAATCAAGCAGTGCCTCCTACCCTGTGGAAAAAACACACATTTCCATTCCACATCATAGTGAGGACACTAAAGACGTTTTTTGCAAAGCAATTCAAAAGCGTGCTGGAAGAGACAGTTGGTCCTAGAAGAAAGGCTGTAGAGAGGGACATCTCACTTGAGTTGGCTTCCCTTACCGTGTCAGACCCTGCTGTTTGTCCACACAAAAGGCTGAGGAGTCTTCCAGATGGATTCGAGTTCTTCCTTCAGCTCCTGTTTCAGATCCAAATGATTTCTGATCTCCTAAAGCCAAGGCTAAGGGTGAGAGGGTGAAAGAAGCAGACAGACCTGCATGCTGCCCTGTCTCCTTTTATCCTCCTATCTAACAGGAGGATCCCCAGCAGGATCCCCTTAATGCCACCCGCCCTTCAAAACACACCTCCCCACAGACTTCAGCAGTGTGGACCATTCTCCTCGCTTCCCATTTTTCTTTAGCTAACAACAAAACCAACTCCTCCCCACCAATCAGTCCTACAACGTTAATAGTATTCAACCCTGGGAAAAAAGAAAAGCAGCTACAGTGTGGTATCAAAAAGCTGAGATCATTGTTCAGTTCCCATGTTAAGAGCAATTTTATATCCTCTGGCAAGTAAAGAAGCTGAAAGACCTTGTAAAAATAAAACACAGCTTTCACAGTCTACAGCTAAACAGAAACACCCCAGTTAAAACCTGCACACATAACTCCCACAGACCTATTCTTTTTAATGGAACGTATCCTTAGATGTATATATAAAGGTTATTTTAATATCTAGCACACACTGGAATTGTGCCCCCCTTAATTACTACTTAATTACCTTCTGAAGAAATTTAATACAAGCAGTGCCAGAGACACAATGCATATAGTAAGTGTTATTTTATTCTCCACTGGTTCCTACACCATCCTCTTCAACAGCTAAATCCTTTCCTGATAGAATCTGAAATCCTTTGGTTAATGTTTGGCAAGCTTGCAATGCTACCACTCTTTACTGAAAATGAAATTCATGTATCCCAACATAGCAGTGAGCACTATATGTGTGTCTTGAAGTCAGGCAATGAGAAATAAAAAAATACATTAATAGAAACACAAGCCATTCATTTCACACCACTGAAACCATTTTTACAGGAAATCTGCAAAGTTTGTTTAAAACTTCTATGGAATTAACAGCTTGTGTACTGTTGAACAGATGCTGTACTTGAATCTCCCAGTTTAAGGAGACATGCCTGCTACAAGAGTCTGAAGCATCACTTATGGAGTATCTATAGGCTGCCTTCCTTAGATATGCAAACTTACAGTTCTACATTTTCTATCTGTCACTGAACAGCAAACCACCACAAGGAAAGGACAGTCCTATTTCTTATAAGACAATAAAATTTATCTCTTTTTTGCAAACAGTTTTTGTAATTTTTTCTTCTAGTCAGGGGGTTGTGATAATTTAAGTCAGAAACAGAACTCATGCAGCCCTGAAATGTCTCTCTGCTACATGACTGGCCAGAAGAAGACAATTTAAACTTGCATTCATTCCAGTGGGTCAATTTGTATTGCAATTCTTTGACCAAGCTGTTTTCTTAGGCGATGAAGTGAATATGCAGCAGAGAAAGACAACATGCATGGAAACTTTCAATATCAAAATCTGACTTTTACAGAAAGCGAATTTGAAATTAAAAAAGTAGAAAACCATTACCTAATTAATAGAAGAGAAAATTTCTCTGAAAAATGTATTTTAGTGTTGTTTATTCACCAAGATAACATACTGGCAAAGCTGTAGCAGGATGAGCAGTCAGAGTATAACATTGGAAGCTGTAAAACAAAGCAGATTGCATTACGTGGTTGCTGCTTCCTTTCAGACATCAATGCCACCATTTCACTGGCTGGATATGCAGCATGCTCAACCATACCCTGTCAAGGACCATTAATTAAAAACACAAGGGATTTGTTTGTTTGTTTTTTAATAATAGATACCGGTGTTCAGGGAGGAAACAAATTGTTATTTTTTTTCCACCTGCTAAGCCTTTAGTTCATGCATCTGAGTCCTCCTTTCTAGGCTTAAACAGTGACAGGTTTCTTTAGCTGAAGTTGCCATTCCCTGACAGCCAGCAGCTGCCATGCATGGAGGCCACAGGAAAAGCCACCAGGTGTTTTGGGTGAGCCTAACAAACGCCAGCTCACCCTGCTGCCAGTACAGCTGCTCAGAGACACTCAAAGCACTTTGAAAACCCCGTTATGGACAAGGATACGAACGCTGTAAAACATCAAGCCTTTGTCAGGGTAAGCACTGCAAAGGAAGCCCATGAAGAGGCGGGGGAACTTGTCACCTACTAAGGTAGAAGTCACTCAGGAGAGCAAATCCTAGAAAGCGGTTAAGGTCGACATGTATACGTGTACATATAAAAAAAGAATACGGGAAGCTGTGCCTCCCATAAACTCTTATCAACGGCCGCTCGCTAGCAACCCGCG
>NW_009625524.1:0-2320 GCF_000690535.1 Cariama cristata | reverse complement strand
GAGTCCTGGTGGACACAAGCTGACCATGATCCAGCAATGCGCCAAGGCCAATAGTTATCTTGGGGTGCATTAGGAAGAGTGTAGCCAGCAGGTCGAGGGAGGTTATCCTCCCCGTCTATTCTGCCCTGGTGAGGCCACATCTGCAGTACTGTGTCCAGTTCTGGGCTCCACACTTCAAGACAGACAAGGAACTACTGGAGAGAGCCCAGGGGAGGGTAACGAAGATGATGAGGGGACTGGAGCATCTCTCTTGTGAGGAAAGGCTGAGAGAGCTGTGTCTGTTCAACCTGGAGAAGAGAAGACTGAGAGGGGATCTGATCGATACTTATAAATACCTCAAGGGTGGGTGTCAAGAGGATGGGGCCAGACTCTTTTCAGTGGTGCCTAGTGATAGGTTAAGGGGCAACGGGTACAAACTGAAACACAGGAAGTTCCATCTGAATATGAAGAAAAACTTCTGTACTTTGAGGGCGGCAGAGCACTGGAACAGGCTGCCCGGAGAGGTTGTGGAGTCTCCTTCTCTGGACATGTTCAAAACCCACCTGGACGTGGTCCTGTGCAACCTGCTCTAGGTGAATCTGCTTTGGCAGGGGGGTTGGACTAGATGATCTCCAGAGGTCCCTTCCAACCCGAAACATTCTGTGATTCATCCTGAAGATCAGAAGTCTGGATCTAATTTTGGCTAGTGAAATGAAGACCATCTTCCCTTCCCTCATTCTCTTGTTTTGTTTACAGAAGAATTACAATAAAATCAATAAAATGAATCAATAAAAATTCAATAAAAATTCAGAATGTGAAGGTAAATTCAATCAATTGGATAGAATGAGTTCTAAGAGATTTTCTCTAAAACTTTCCTCATATTTTGACAGAATAGAACGGCATGGACCGATTGCAACAAGTCTTTGGTGCGTTAAGGAGTAAAAACATACTTGGGTTAAGAATAAGAAAAGTACGTGTTTTACAGCAGATATTGGGATGGTACCTGGAAGTGATATTTCAAATCTAGTCCAGACTTCCTGCAGAGTGCTTATGGATTGCAGACTTTATAAGGAAGAGCATTCACTGGAAAAGCAAACAGGAAACCACATTTTAAAAATGATAGCTGAACATATGGAAGTTTTCACATGCATGATGTGAAGTGAGGGGTGTGTGTGTTACTAACAGGCAGTGCTATAGCTGATTCTGTATCACAACAGGCCTGTATCATACAGACTCCAAAGCACTGTTCTAAACTGCAGTAAAGAGCCTATGTCTCAAGTCAGAGCTGGGTTACAAGAGCTGGGGAGCCACTCTGTAATGATGTACAGATACATGTGTTTTGACCTTCAATGTTTACTATTTGGATGTGTTTCTTTCATCTAGTAAGAGGCTATGGAAAAAAAGGAAGCAAGAATATTCACAAATGGCCGAAAAAGGCCATCTATCAGCAAATGCTTGTGACCTCATAAAGGAAAATGCTCAAAATACTAACTTTGAAAACCTTTGCTCCTTCACCAGTTAAGACCAAAGTCGACTTTGCTCATACGAGCTGAGACTAGCAGCATTCAAAAGTAAAGTGGGTGTTTTTGGAGTAAAAAGGATTTTCAACAGGGTCTTTCTTAAGAAAGAGAGGAATCTGGAAAAATCAAACTAGGCGTATCTGTAGAAGGCATAAAAGTTTCCCTTGCAGAGATATGCTATTATGTGATGTCTGCAGCTGCGGATACATTCATGCTGGGATGTCTGAGTTGTAGGTTATCTGACTAAGTTACTATGCAGGGACGATAAAAGCACTAGACCCTGAGAAGCATCATCCTGTGCAGACTGCTCAGCCTCCTGCTTACCCAAACGGCTTTTTCAGTCAGGACTCTGTCAGTGTGAAGGCACGTAGAAAACAGCAGCGCGACTTTAGCACGAGGTGGCCAGAAACGTTTCTGTAGGGCTGCGCATTTACGCTTACTGAAGCCAGTGTCCCTGGATTAGTGGATATAACAGCTACAGCTGCTGTGAGGGAATGCAGAGGGCTGTCTGCTAGGTTGAATAGAAGTTTTTAAAAAAACCAAACCAACTGTTTAGCCTGCTATTGGGGATCTTGTCAGTGCTGTGCGTGCATGAGCCTGAGCCTCTGTGCCATTGAAGCTGTTACTGAGATGTTGTTACCACAAGTTGTCCGTCCACTCTCTTTCATATTCCATAAACCGTGCAAATGGATCACTTAAATGACCAACCATGCATGCCAGGAGGTAACGCCATTAAATTTTCTGCTCCACCTTGCGCCTGCCGAGGCATGGGCTGAGGACTGGGATTTGCGTGCGGTGTAAATATATATATTTTATATATT
>NW_009625523.1:4987-5250 GCF_000690535.1 Cariama cristata | reverse complement strand
GGAGATAAAGGTGCCCGGGTGAGTACTGCCTGGGGATGAGGGGCACAGGGGGCACAGCACAGCCCCTCCCAGCCTCATGGTGCCCGTGCTGTTGCTTCAAGCTGCATCCTTTCATGTCTAGGGTGCCCCTGGCCTGAGCATCCCGGGGCCAGCCGGCCCCAAAGGCGAGCAGGGCGATCGGGTAAGTCTGGGTGCACCCCAGGGGACGGGGCTGGCAGGGCTCTGCCCCGGGGACACCAGCTCATGGCCGCGGTCCCTCCCTT
>NW_009625523.1:4237-4812 GCF_000690535.1 Cariama cristata | reverse complement strand
GCTGTCCCTGCGGGCAATGCTGTGATGCCGCTCTGGGGAGCGGAGGGTGCCGTGCTGAGCCCCTTCTCCCCACTTCAGCCCCCATGCTCCCCGCATGCTGCCCTGACCTGTTGCCCCTTCTCCCACTGCCTAGGGTGACCCAGGGGAGCCGGGGGAGAAGGGTGAGCCAGGCCGAGCAGGCACCCAGACCGGTCTGCTTGGCAAGGAGGTAGCGTGGGGCAAGGGGGGAGGCGGGACCGGGGGCCGTGGGGCACTGTGGCCCCGAGGAGGTGGGGGGCTGGCAGGGAAGAGGGGGATGCCGGTGACTTTTGCTTTTCTCCTCCTGGCTGGTGCCCGCTGACCTGTGCTGCAGGGAGAGCGTGGAGAAAAGGGTGATGAAGGCACCCCGGTAAGTAAGGACCCCCTAGGACCACTGTCCCCCTCCCCACTGCACCCAATTTACCCCCTCTCTCCCCACAGGGCGAAGCGGGTCTGCCTGGCAAACCCGGAGACAGAGGCCCCCGGGTAAGTGCGGGGCTGGCAGGCACCCTGGGGCGGGCGAGATGCCCAGTGGCCTCGGGGTACCTACTGCTAAT
>NW_009625523.1:2492-4139 GCF_000690535.1 Cariama cristata | reverse complement strand
GTACCCCCTCATGTGCGCCCACTGCCCCGTGGACACCCACCACCCCACACACCCTATTGCCCCTCACCCACTTTTACCCCAGGAGTACCCTCCACCCCACGGGACCCCATGGGTCCCCCATTCCCTTCTCTCCTCATCCCATCCCTCTTGCCCGCAGGGCAGTCCCGGAGCACCAGGGAGCAAGGGTGACCGTGGGGAGCCGGTGAGTGACACGGGGCCACGTGGCTGGCCCCCACCCCGGAGCCAGCCCTGCCCTCCCCGGGGCTGCGCCAGCTCCCCTTAACCCGCTTCCCTCGCCCTTCTTTCAGGGGCCTCCCGGACCCCCAGGACGAACTGTAAGCTTTGCCCCCACTCCTCTCCCTTCCCATGGGCTGGTGCTCGACTCCATGTACCCTGACAGCCCCTCTCTGCCCCACAGGTCGACGTGGGGCTCGGAGGAGTGGGGGAGAAGGGTGAGAAGGTAACAAGTGGGTCCCCTGGGATGCTGGCAGTGGGGTGCCCTGTGCTGTCCCCTGCTGGGCTCTGCCTGTGCACTGGGATCATGGTGCACCGGGATCGTGGTGCACCAAGCCCTCCCTGCCCAAAACAGCCCCTGCCACGTGGAGCTGACGTGCACCACGGCTGAGAGGCATGTGGGATCCGGGGGGCACATGGGGTCCGGGGGGCACATGGGCTGATGCTTCTGCCCAGTGCTGGGAGGAGGGTGCCAGGGTATGAGGTCCCTCTAGGGCTGAGGTCCTTGAAGGAGCCAGCATGCTCATGGCTCCCCAGCCCCACAGGGATCCCACAGCAGTACCCCACGCTCTGGGTGTTCCACTTTTACGAGCCAGCTTAGGCTTGGGGCAGTTTTGGCCAAGGGCTGTGCTCTGTGCTGGATGGCATCATGGTCCCTGGTCGTGGCTCAGCTGGCTCCTGGCTCAGCAGTGCTGCTCATTGCATTTCTTCTGCAACCACTATCTGGCCACCCGGGAGCTGCGTTGAGCCCAGCAACCTCTTTTTTTCATCCTGTGCCTGTATTTTGAGACCTTTGCCATTATCCCGCCCTTAAACTACACAGCATGAGCAGAGGTGCTCAGCATGGGCTCTGGCACGGGCTCGGCACAGGCGTTTGTGCCGGCGGCAGGGCAGTACCCTCTAACCGCTGTGCCCTTCCCTGGCAGGGGGACCCTGGGGACCCTGGTGAGGATGGCGCGAAGGGTGCCCGGGGCGATGCTGGCTCCCCTGGCCTGCCTGGAGAGAGGGTAGGTGCTGGGTTTCTGGCGTGGGAGGCAGCGGGACAGCAAGACGGGCAATGTTTTTGGGAGAGCCGGGGGTCCTGGTGTGCAGGGGGTGGTGGGTGAGCACCCAGGATCCCCTCCCTTCCCCCCACACCCCACTGTTGAGCGTGTCTCTCTCTTGCAGGGCGTGGAGGGTCCCCGCGGCCCCCCTGGTGCACGGGTGAGTGCCCCCTTCCCCATGGGGGTCTGAGTGGGCATTTCGTGCCTGCTCAGCTCCTGTTCAGGGTGGACAATGCTCACTCCCCTTCTCATCCCACAGGGTGACCCTGGGGACCGAGGCCTGCCTGGAGAGAAGGTGAGGAGGCTGGGGGCTGGGGGCTGCCCCACAGCAGCCCCGTCCCCCCCCCCGCCCCCAGCCCTCCCGCCCTAC
>NW_009625523.1:772-2434 GCF_000690535.1 Cariama cristata | reverse complement strand
CCCAGGCCCCACCGGGCTGCGGGTGAGCGTGGTCCAGGACGGGGGGGCACAGCTGCCCCCGGGCACCATGGGTGGGGGCTGCAGGACAGAGGGGCGATGGGGCGGGAGGAGCTACCCCCCTGGACACCCTCTGCTCTGGGCAGGGGATGCTTGGGGGGGGAGCCTGTGGCAGGGGGGGGGGGGTCCTTGCCCTTCTCTGTCCTCACCTCCTCCTTCTCTGCAGGGTGACCCAGGGAAGCAGGGGGACCCCGGCCGGGATGTAAGTACCTCTGGAGAGGGAGGATTTGGGTTGTGCTCCCGCTGGCGCCATCGCGCTTGCAAGGGACTGATGTCCTATCCCATGCTCCTCGGTCTGGGGCAGCACAGCAGGACCATCCCCTGTCCCTAGCAGAGTGCCACCGTCCCAGTCACGCTCCCTCCTCCCAAAGCCAGCTGGGGGAGATGGGTGCCCTGCTGCCCTGTGCTCCTTCTGTGTCCTTTCCCCACAGGGGCTGCCCGGGCTGCGTGGGGAGCAGGGACTGCCTGGCCCTGTGGGCCCCCTGGGACCGCCCGGTGTCCCAGTAAGTACCAGCTGCCCTGTGCACTGGGGACACATCCTGCCCCATGCCCCCTGCAGTCAGTCCCAGCCGGGTCTCCCCTTTCCCTGCACCCTGGGGCTGCAGTGGGGCCCAGGGACCCTTGGCTGCTGGTGCTGGGGAGTGCCAGGGGGGCTCTCTCACTGCCTCTGCTTCCTCCCAGGGCAAACCCGGCGATGACGGCAAACCCGGCCTTAACGGCAAGAATGTGAGTAGGGGGAGCAAGGCTTGGCTTTAGGGCTCGCCCAGGGGTCCTGAGGGCTGGTAATCCCAGTACAACATAAAGGCGATAGGGGGGATGTGACAAAGAGTCCCCTGTGCTCTGAGCCATGCCCTCAGTGCCTGTCCCCATCCCATGTGGTGCCCGTACTGGGGTGGTTGAGTTGGGCACTTGTGTCCCCAGGGAGAAGACGGGACGCCAGGAGAGGATGGGAGAAAGGTAAGGAGCCAAGCCCTGGGTGGTCCTTGCATGGTCCCTGCGTGGTGCTCACACGCCCAGTGGCTACTCCCTGCCTGGGTCCAGGAGCATCATTTTGGGGCATGCGGATGGGGCAGCATCCCTAACTCTTTTCCCTCCTTGTTAGGGAGACAAAGGTGACCCAGGACCCCCTGGCAGAGAGGTGAGTACCTCCCTGCAGAGGAGTGTGGTCATGGCTGGTTCTGGGCACATGCCCGCACCAGGGACGGACCTGGGCTCCCAGGTCCTGGGGGTGACACTGCTCTCTCGGCAGGGCCACAGTGGTGCCAAGGGGGAGCAGGGGGACAGAGGTGTGCCAGGCCCCCTCGGCCCCCCTGGCCTCCCCGGCGTCCCAGGGCAGGTCGGCCCCCCAGGCCAGGTGCGTAGTCCTCGAGCCCACAGTGCGACCCAGCACCAGACCCTGGAGTCCGGGCTGCTCTGCGGCGGGCAGGACCCCTGCGCACAGCTCCCTTGGGGCCCTGCCCTGTTTCCATGGGTGCCAGATGCCATTGTGTCCCCTCTGCATCTTCCAGGGCTCGCCGGGCCTCCGTGGGGTGGCTGGACCAAAGGTAGGTGTGCTTCTGCCCCTGAGTCCCCCAAGGCAAGGGTCTGGGGGACCCTGAGCCAGAG
>NW_009625523.1:0-724 GCF_000690535.1 Cariama cristata | reverse complement strand
TCTGGCACTGGAGTCAGTGCCGGGGAGCCTGGCTCTGTTCCCCTGGATGCCTTTGCTGTGTTTCAGGGAGACCCAGGGGAGCCTGGACTGCGAGGGGAGCCGGTGAGTACGCAGTACTGAGCCTGACAAGCTGTGACAGGGTGGTGGCAACCACAGGCCCTGCCCAGGCAGCAGCAGTGTTAACTCTGAAACCTACTGAAGGCAGCATCAGCACTACTCACCTCACCTACTGCACCTCTGTACATCTTTTCATTTCCTCTTTCTCTGCAAACCTAGGGGCGACCTGGCAACCCTGGAGCACGCGGAGACCCCGGGACTGCAGTGGTGAGTTCCACCCCCCCCGCCCCGACTTTGGGATGTCAAGTGGGCTGACTGTCAAGTGTCAGCTGGGCTGACACCAGTCCCCGTGGTGGGAGCAGGCCAACACCCACTTTATTTTCAATGTCTTTTTATTTCAGAACATTGAACGTAGCCTGGAAGCACTTGGCATCAAGGTACGTAGTCCCTGGCTGTTGGGCTGGGGGCTGTTCCTGCCTCATGGCAGCAGGAAGGGGGACACGGGATGTGGTGGGAGACCCAAGCAACCCGGGATGGGTTGGCGGGGCCGTGGGGTGCTGCTGTGGCTGGGTTGCACTGACCCTGACGGGTGGCTCTTTCCTCCCTCCCAGATTTCATCTCTGAAGGAGCTCACGGGTGCCTACGATGGGAGCTCAGACTCATTTCT
>NW_009625522.1:0-745 GCF_000690535.1 Cariama cristata | reverse complement strand
GGAACCAACATGAATGTGCTAGAAAGTAGACCTCACAGGTAAGAAAATGAAGGGAAATGATAGTCCATCTTGAGATGCTGAAGTAAAGTCAAAGCAATGGAAGGAGCTAACTAAAAAACCTCTGAAACACTCAGATCCACTACTATCAAGATGGCCATTCATCTCACAGAATGTTGTCCTTATTAAGTTGCAAAAGGACAGGAGTTAGATGGGCTGACGGTTTCACACAGCTTTGATTCAGTCTTGGACAGACGTGTTTTACTCTCAGAAGGCTTATTGCTCAATAAACTTCTAACTTTCAGCTAAAAACTATGGGCTTATGGGACTTAAGATATTGAGATTTTAACAATAAGGACAGATGACATTTGTTGCTTAGAAGTATTTTGTGGTTGTTCAACAGAAGTCTTCAGAGGAAGTTATGATGTTCAAAAGAGCCTAAGATAAATGGGCACCAAACTCCTTTACACTGTAGAAAATACCAGCTAGGTACATCACAGTATTTTCAGTCAAACTGAAATGTATTTACATGAATTTTCTTCAATAAGTGCTCAAATTTAAATGAGAGCTGTGATTCATCCCGTTTAATTTTTGCTTTCTAGAAGTCAGATATATCTTATTAGGTATTGGCTCTACTTTTAATCAATGAAGTAGTTCCAGATTGTTCTGGAGCATGATTAATCTACCAACGTAGATTTCTAAAAAGGTCAAATGAAACGTGTTGTCAAAGTTCCTGTTTTTTCCAATA
>NW_009625521.1:0-374 GCF_000690535.1 Cariama cristata | reverse complement strand
TTGGGGGACCAAGGACTTTGGGATGGCAGGGGCTCCAGTTATCCAGGGATTTGGGGTACGCAGGGATTTGGGATGGCAGGGGCTCTGGTTGCCCAGGGATTTGGGGTACGCAGGGATTTGGGATGGCAGGGGCTCAGGTTGCCCAGGGGCTTGCAGGGTCCTGCAGGGCTGTGTGCTGGGATAACGGCTGGAGAGGGCCGGGGCAGCTCCTGTCTTCACCCTGGGGAGGCAGGGAGTGATGGGGGTGACTGGGGGGCAAGTGTGAATTGGGGTTCATCTCCCGGCACAGCCACCTCCCCGACCTTGGCCCAGCGGTGTTTTCAATCAGCTTTCTCCCTCCGTGATGGCCTGACGGGCAGGGAAAAGCACCCCTG
>NW_009625520.1:473-1797 GCF_000690535.1 Cariama cristata | reverse complement strand
AATCGTTTCCCTACCCTCTAGAAATAGTAATTTGCTTCCTCAGTCTATGCAGCTCCTCAGTCAACTGAAACCACTCGTTCAAGACAGCAACAATCCAGATATACTAGCAAGTCATAAAACTGAACAAAAGCCGACAAACCTTAGAGCACCATCGCTATATGGCCCAGACAAATTACGACCGTCTAGGTAATATTTAAATAGATTCCTAAAGTAATTGCAGGGGGTTTAGGCAACTATTCCTGTTGTAAAAGTTCTCGAAGACATAAAGTAGAACCTGAGGATAAACAGTCACAAAAAGAGGTAAAATTAAAAGGATTCATTCCACGGTTTTTTATTCTTCTATGAGAACATAAACATCGTCTTTTTCACGCACAGCAGCATTACAATATTAATTTATTCCGATTTAAGGTAAGAACTAGATATAGCTAGAACTAACATTTATAATAACGATAGAATGCATTTGCTTAAAACAGTATCGGCATTTTAATAATAATAGACATTTATACATATCTGTATTTATAGCTTTTCCCCTTCTTTCTTTTTTTTTTCTCTTTTTAGTTTTTTTCACCTATATGTTTGACCCTTTAACGCATGTAACTTCACAGTATAAAGGAAGACGAACATATTATCCCTCGCAATCTCAGACTCTGGCTCAGAAAGTCCTTCTGATGTTCAGGATAGATACTTTTCAGTGAAATTAGTGAGGAAAAAGTGACTACTTTCTTCTCAAGGGGGAATTTCTGTGTGCTTGTCGTGTTACCAACGGTAACGTTATTTATAGACAAAAAAATCACTAATTCCACATATTTAAGCAAAACTACATGAAGTAAATATCTACAACCAGAAAGAGCGAGAGAAATTCAGAGGTAAGTGTCATAATTTAGTCCATGAACAGCACGAACTCTTTTATACCTTTAAAGAGAAGAGATTTCATTTTCCTGGCCAATCTTAAAGCAGTAATATTGGCTTTTAAGGTAAAGCAAAAAAAAAAAAAAAAAAAAAAAAAGGAAAAGATTCGCTCTTAACACCCTTAACACCCGTTCCCATGAAGCCTTTTTAAAGGATGCCTGCATTTCATTATTGAAAGTCCTGCTTTTCGAAGGAAAAAGGGGGGAGGGGGAGAAAAGGAAAACAGAGAGCGGAAAAGGTCCCGATATATAGAAATGTGGCAAGGCTTAAATTCTTCATTCTGCAGCTATGTACAGTTCAAGTTACACCGCTTATAATTTAAAAGAACGCGCCTTTAACCAAGCTTGTTTACTTTTCAGAGAGAGATATGGGGGGAAAAGATATTTGCAGCTCCCGAAATGGTATTTCTGTGTTT
>NW_009625520.1:0-232 GCF_000690535.1 Cariama cristata | reverse complement strand
ACGGGGCTTCTGCTTGGGTACTGTCCTCCTGAAGAGGTCATCATGCCCTTGCTCTTTTGATCCTTTTTGTATTTCATTCTGCGGTTCTGAAACCAGATTTTAACTTGTCTGTCTGTGAGGTGGACTGTGCGGCTGATCTCTAGGCGACGCTCACGAGTCAGGTACATATTGAATAGAAACTCCTTTTCCAGCTCGAGAGTTTGATGCTTGGTATAGGGGCACCGTTTCTTTC
>NW_009625519.1:0-202 GCF_000690535.1 Cariama cristata | reverse complement strand
CCTCCAGAGCCACAAGCATCCCCAGGCACCCCCAGGGGAGAAGGTAAATGGGGGGGTTGAGCACCCAAAAAAGCTGTTTTTCCACCCCAAAATTAACACATCACCTTTCCCAAGCTGGCCACCGCGGGGACGCTTGGGGACAACTGTGCCATTGAGCCCATCATGCTCCAGCTCTCACCGTGGACCTCCCTGCACCAGGTTT
>NW_009625518.1:0-254 GCF_000690535.1 Cariama cristata | reverse complement strand
CAGCGGGTGGTTGAGGGTGTGCCGGCCTCCACAGTGCCGCAGCACGCTGGGGTACCCACACTCAGCCGCCTGCTCCCTGTGGGATGGGGGACGGGGATGCTCAGCACCCAGCACTGTGGCACCTCATCCTTCACCCTACTACGCCAGGGAGGGGGCCAGGGGGGTGCACCCCAGCGGGGTATGGCCCTCCCTGCTCCCCTCTGACTGCTGCGGGGCACCCACGCCTGTCAGACCATGCTGGGTCTGCTCTTTCC
>NW_009625517.1:96016-106935 GCF_000690535.1 Cariama cristata | reverse complement strand
CTCCGGGCGCCGGGCATTGGCTTCGCTTAGCAGTGTGCAGTGGGGCAGAAGTGCTTCAAAAGGGCCATTCTTCTGGAGTAAAAAAACTTTCCACCGCTCGCCCGCTGAGCACAGCCCTCTCGAAACCGCTGCTCCTTCACCCCGGAGGCAGAGAGGGAAAAACCAGAGCACGCCCTCTTCTCCCTCACCCTGGGGGCAGAGAGGGATGAGCCACTGCCACAGCCCATGGCGGGGGGGGGGAAGGTCGGTCTCAGGGAAATCCATCCTTGCACCCTGCCCTCCCCCCAGGGTAACCCCTGCCGGCAGTCTGGGAGGCTCAGCTGCCAGCAGGGCCTGGGAAAACCCCCCAGGTGCTGCTCCTCCTCCTCCCAGCCCTGGGGGCACACGTCAGCCCAAGGGCTCATTCCCAGACCCTGCTGCTGGTGAGATGCTGGAGGGCTTCAGGACTTCACTCAGGGGTGCCTCTATGCAGAGATAAAGCTGCTTTTTGCCTCTTGTCACTAAGGTGTTAAAATGAGACAGTTCTTGTCTCTTCCCCGTAACCTGGACCTGTCTTGGGAATAGCAGCAGAACGGCTCCCACATGAGCCAAGCATAACAAAACCAGCCAGAGAGGTAGGTGACTGATTTCCAGGCTGGAGCAGTAGTCATAGCACGAAAGTTACCAAGTCAACTTGAGCCCTGTGTCCCTCCAGCCTCTGCTGCAGAGGTAACCTGGAGCCAGAGGGCTGAGGCCTGGGGAAGGCAGAGTGAGTTGCCTGGCATGCTTTCTGCCTGCCGTTAACTCTGCTTGTGGACTAGCAGAAATGGGGGATCTGTCTGTCTGAATGCTCCAACTTCTGTCACTGCTTCTTAGAGACAGCAAGTGGAATGCTAATAAGAGAGAAAGGGATACTGGCACTACATGGTCGCTGCCCATACAACTTTCCCAGGAGAAAGGTGGACTCAGGCTATTCTCTTCTGAGATATCCGCAGCTGTAACGCCAGGTTTCTGGCTGCTTGGCAGAAATCCTTGGCCTCCCTTTCAGCTTTTAGTACTAGGAGCCTGATAACATTTTGAAATAATGGTCTAATCATTATGAATTCCTTTTGGTATAGATTGTATTGAGGTATATCACAGCCACCTGATTTAGAATTACAGCGGATGTCATAAGCACCTTACTGTGGGCTTCAGCCCTGGTTAATTGGGACATGGTTTTATGGTCTCATCAGGAGCTTTTTAATCAATTAATTGACAGAGGAATACTTGTCATCTCCGTTTTGAAGGACTTTCCCCTTTCTTCACAACTCAGCTAGCCTGTCTCTTACATAGTTGTGTGAACAGAAGCTGCCTTGTAGGAGCTCAGGTCTGTTCATACAAATTGAATTGAGGCTGACATGGATTTAAAGTGACCCATTTCCTAAGAAAAAGCTTCTGGTATAAAAAGTCATCCAGCAGGCATCAGTTTTCCTGGTCTATCACTGTAATTATATTTCATCTGTACATTTATCAAGACACATATGTTGTTATTATGTATGTGTTTTATTATATATGTGCTTAGATGGACATATACATGTATATCTGTTTCTGCCTACTGTGATAGTGTGGACTATTAATGACAGGGACTGATCTACTTTCTGAGTGTCTTGGTGTACAAATGTTTTCAGGGAGCTGTGGGGAAATGTTTTGCCCTGTCCTTCCCAAAAAGCTGTGGGTTGCAGTGTGTATGGGGAGATGATGCTCCCACCTTGCTGCTGGGGGCTCTGGCAGTGCTATGCTATTTTGTGCTGTGATTGCATCCCCCTCACAACACTAAATGAAGCTGGGCCCCAGCAGGACTTGAGTGCGTGGCAGGTTTGACCGAGCTCAGCTGAAGCAATGGTGTGTCTTCAATAGGCAGCCGAAAGTGGCACCGACCCAATGACTCTGCGTGGGGGTTTTGGACCCTCATCTGTGAAGGATCTGAGAGTGGGAGGAGGTTGGGTCGAAATGCTTCCTTTAGGGTACAATGTATGTAGTTCTGCCTGCATGGGGGTCGCAGAGGATCCCATGGTGCTGCTTGCGAGAGATGCTGTGTAACCCTGGTGCCCTGGCTGCACTCCAGCCGTGGTAGCTGCTGGCTTCCTGCCTGCGTTTCCCTGCTGTGACAGGGGGATGCAACACACCTCTTCACATTTTCATTCTTATGTGCTCTGGAAGTGCTGCTGTCAAACAGATTTTGCCTCTCTCCCAGGCACAAGGGGCACTATGAAGGTGATCATAGTTTGCAGCATCTGTGTGAGTACAGGAAAAATCCAAAACAAATCTCAAAATATTTGGCATCTTTTTAGATGGAAAAGCTGGAAAATTAAAGCACTGTCACCACCAAGTTTTTCTATTGCGATGTATCTGATTCTACCAGCCTCAGTGGTTCCCTGTATCCTTGTTTTGGTAGTGGTTTGGATGTAATTGCAATGCTTCTGATGGAGGAGAAGGGCTTCCTGAAAGGACTCCTGGTTTCTGTATGGGATTGTTCTTGGTGTTTGCTGCTTCTTTCAGGCTTGGCTGTGATTTCATGTTGAGTGTGTGCACTAACAGATGGCATTCTGCTCTGAGGGTGAACCCACTGTATGCTTGGCCACAGGTACAATAAGAATAATAAATAATAGTCCAAGTCATTCAGCTATAACTCCACCAACATAAATGATCTTACAACAGGGATTATTTTGGCCCATCAGTGACTTTTGTTACTCCCTGGACAGCTTACCTTCTGGCACAATATCCGTATCCAGACATTTAGAGTATGCCCAACTCACATCTGTAGGGACAGACTTCACACATGCACTAATTCCTCCTTTCTACCTTGGCTTTTTCACCAGTGGAGTCAGCAGGAGCTCTCCAGAGGAGAGCATAGGTGCAGGGAGCCTGGATTGTCAGATGACTGATGAGTATGAAACCAGGAGTGTATCCAGCGTTGTATTAAAATACAGGTGGGCCTCAGGCTTTCTCTGACTCCAGTGGAGGTGAGTGGGGCCACACAAGGCTGTCTGGCATCTCCACAATCCGGAGGTCTTTCAGTCTGCCAAACAGAGAAGAGCGGCTGCAGCTAAATTGGGTGCTGGAAATAGTCTTTGGCTTGTACGAAGTCCCAGACTGTCTGGAAATGATCCAGGAAGGTGTTAACTGGCCCATGCCGTCACCCTGCCTGGAACCATTTTGGCAATATAATAAGAGTATAGACTATTGAGTCTGTGAATGGGTCCTAGCATTGCTTAATTTACCTGCATTGATACGTCCTAAGAGTCTTTCCACTGGCCTCTATAGAAACTGGAGTAAAAGATCCTATGTGATAAAAGCTTTCTCAAATCTGTGCTACAAGACACACAAGTGAGATCTCCTGTCTTTTTGCACAACTAAGAAATTTCATCATCGGTGTGGAAGTTGGCAGGTTTCCCAGCTCGCAGAGATATCAAATGTGCTTCCTGATGTGGCCTATCCAAACACTGTAGATTTGGAGTCCCCGTAGCTCCCTTAATGCTATGCTATAGACTAGGAGAAAACAGCTAGCAGAGACTTGTGTGTGGAGCTAAAAGACAGACTTGGTTTTAATGGAGAGAAGCAAATCTCTAGAAGATGTCCATTATGAGCTTTTGGGATATGGATGGTTCTCAAAGCTTACAAGAAACCAAGACTGCTTCTGTCCTAGGCTGGCTTGGAGTGAGATTGGTGCCTTACTTGTTCATTTGAAAGTACCCTGGACAAAGAGCAAAAAAATTGGAGTAGGTCAGAAGGTAAGGGAGTCTGAGCAAAGCCTTGATGCTATAACTTATGCTGTAAGTGGTGCTTATACACATTAGTGGTGCTGTGAAGGAAAGCAGCATGGGTTTCACATTCGCTTAATAAAGCAGTTTAGTTTACTATTGCCTTGCATTGGACAGAGTGCTCTGCTGGGCTGGACGTTGGTGTAGATCTCAAAGTGTTTGGCAAAGGATTTGAGCATGTACCCTGCTGTACACCTGGGGATTGGTTTTTACATGGTTGTGATACCTTTAAACAGCTGGTTCAAACTTCTGTGATTTACATGACTGGAAATACAAAGCTGAGCTTCTCATAGGTCTTCCACAACAGAAGATCCTCAACAGACTGATGGAGATGGAGTCTGGACCAGATGCAAACCAATCATGGCCAGCCAGGTTTTATATTCCATCCACAGTAGAAAATCAATGCAACTGATGGGTCTGGTGCAGGATGAAGCCTGCAAGATCATCATTGCTGTTGTCAGATGATTACGGTAGACAGCAAGGGAAGAGTTAGGTCTCTTATGGGATAGCTTTTAGGCAAGATGAGACTATACATTAGGTATCACTTGCAAGATTTTACTTGATGTTATTGACAGGACAAACCAGGCACAGGTAAGGCAGAATAACAATGCACCTATATATTTCCAATGTACTGTATTTTGTCCTGGACAAAGTAATTGTGAATAACCTGTTGCTGGATTTTCAGTTGAAGCATTCAAACCTACTTTATAAATTAGAACTTCAAGAACAGCACAGGGCTGCAGCAGGTACTGCATCCTACAGCCATAAACTGATCAAATTGCATCTTAAAAACAGTTGGGTTTCTTTCAACCCACCCTCCTGTTTCCTTGTTCCATTCTGGGTAGCTGTTCCAAGCCTTATTCTCCTGGCTGTTGGAAACTTCTGTTTGATTTCTGTTCTAACATTGCCATTGGGCAATTTAGATTAAATTTTTTTTTTGTTTTTCATTTGTGCATGTGCCTTTTAATTAAAGTTATTTTCCCTCCCTGGCACTTACACCCCCTGGAATTACCTTACAGGCAGTGATCATGTTCCCTTTCAGCCTCTGGTTTGCTAAATCAAGCAAGCGCTGTTCTTTCTGTATCTGCTTGTAAGACAGGTTGTGGAAAATGAACTGTGGATTTCTAGGAGTCAGGTTCCTGAGAGCTCCCATTTGAATCAGATTTTTACTTTTGACGAACAGAATTCCATGCAGATGATAATGAATGTATTCCCTTCTACAAGTGAGACAGTAAAGGCATGGCAAAGGTATCTTAAATTGTCAGTGTTCTTCTGTTCAGACCAGAATGGGAGATTACGAACAAAATGTCACTTTTCACATCTTCTCACTGTGAGACTTCTTTGCTCAGATGCTGTGTTCATGAACAGGCTGTAGTTGGTACCCTCTGTCCTTCCCTTGCTGGCAGAGCTGTGACTCCAATGTAAAACTACCAGGGATGGATGAAGAATCTGCCAACATCATCCTGTGAGTGACTGGCGTTATGTTGTATGACACTGCGATAGCCCATTGCTCCCTTCCTCCCATGGCAATTGCATTATTATGAAGGAGGAGTTTTAGGGTAATGAATATGGATGTGGAGCCCAGAGCCAGATGCGCAGTGAGACCCATGGTGAGGAATGACCCCACTGTCGGTCGCTTTGCATTTAGATTGGTTCCTAGGGTGCAGGAAACGGGTCCCAAAAAAGATTCATCTGAGGAGGATGCCTGCATTAAAATACTTCAGTGAGATGTAGTATGTACTGCTTACATATTACAACAATATATAATAGTATTATGTACTAGATGCTGAGACTGTTTCAGGTGAATCTCTTGCTAGAGCTAATGAGAATGTGTTTAGGAAGGGCTGAATAAAAAGTGAAGAAACAAAAATGGGGATTTAAACCAGAAAAAAATCAAGTCAGATTAAGTATTGCTAAAAGTCCCTTGTTTCAAATTTTGGGGTTTTTGTGTGTGTGTGTGATTTGGCAAAAATGAGTCAATAGCCGTAGTATTTCTTTCTTCTGTGTTGCAGTCCATCTCTAGATATATTTCTTGACTGGATAAAATGTACGCTTTTCATTAAATAGGATATGCGGGAAGTTGTTAATAAGAATAGCCATGCACTGAGAGAAAGCAGTGGGTGAAAGAGAATCCGTGAGGACTAGAAGAAAGGCTTGTTCTAGTCTCCGTGAAGGAGTTTGGGAGATTGTGGGGAGCTTCCACCAGGACTGACAGGTGGGATATGCAAATCCCATCACAAGGGGAGATTAAGGAGAATAATGAGAGAGCTCTGACGGTTGCAACTGGCATTCATGCAATATTGAGAGGCTATAAGCTGTATAAAGCAATAGGGTTATAGTTTTCAGTCTTGTTAATACTGTACTTTACAGTAGAAAATGGTTTTTTTCACTTTCCTCCTGACTTCAAAGAAGACTTTTGTATTTCCCTGACCTGGCAATCATGATGAGGTCTGTCCAGAGCGGGAAGCAAGGAGGTCAGAAGTCCTCAATTCATTCTGGAGAGGTTAGAGACCCTTCTGACCCATTCAGTTGTGATACGGCTGTACATATGAAAGGCTGAAGGCTGATTGGCCTTGGACAATCTTGCATCCTCTGGGCCTTTCTTACTACACCAGACTGAATACAACCCTCACGTTGTGCAGAGCTCCAGCGAGGCGAGTGAAACTGCCCCATCAAAGACCTCTTCCTCTGGAAAATGCTGTTGTAGCTTGGCCAGAGCATTTCACAGGTTCACGCTGATTTCCTTTTGATCCCAAGGCTCCTGAGAAACAGCCCCAAACAAGCCAAAATTGTGAAAGTTTAAGTGTAACCTTTTTTTCATTGTTTTGTTTCAAGGCAGCATTTTTTGGAATGGATTTCTGATTCTTTCATTCTAGATTTAAAAATGATCCAGTGATACAAAACCCTTGATTCAGTGTCCCACACAGAGGCATCCAGTGACATTTGAGATGGTGTTGCCTCTAGCTGCTGCTTCACAGGGCAAGGGTGTCCTGTGAGTCCTGCATCCTACCTGATGCCCAGACCTGGGAGTGGTAGAGCATCTCAAACTATATTTACCTCTATTTAGATCATCATAAAAGCTGTGTGTACTGGATCCTTTTCATCCAGAACCAAAGCTACATTCAGGTTTTCATTTCACAGGAGGAGGAAAAAAGATTAGAGTGATACAAGGCACTTCTTTTCTCTCTCTCTTTTTTTTTTTTTTTTTTTTTTTTTTTTTTTTTTTTTTTTTTTTTTTTTTTTTTTGTATCTGGCCAGCAAACCAAAAAATCAATGACTCCCGCAGCTCTAATTGACATTTCTGTGTTAAAATGAAAATGGACCTTGATTCCAATTCAAACGGCAGCATTGGGTGATAGACTAATTATTTTGGAATTTTAAATGCATATAAAACTTGATGCAGTAAAATTATTTTTGTGCCACTCGCCATTTTTTTGGCTGTCTCTTAAATCAAACAACAGTTAACATGAGAGCCCTTAATCCCATTTCTCAGTGCTTGTAACACAATAACACTTTTACTTGGTACCAGACTTTCCCTCCTTGGGGAACATAAAAGGAAAGTACTTTGAGAAAGAACAGGATATTTTAGGATATGTCCTAAAATGTAATTCCTTTCTTTTAGAGGGTCTCAAGAACTTAATTTAACCTCACATTGTGTCCCTAAATAGGGGAGTGATGTTCTCCTGTCATAGCACATCGGGACTCAAAGCTGCCTCTGAACTTCTCCCCCATGTGCTGCCATGCCAGGGACATGCCCAGGGCAGGCTGTGCTGAGGTGCCCCAGACATGGGGCGAGGGGGGAGGAGAAGGCTGAGGAAAGAGATGGAGATTTAGATGGTGCGGGGGAAGAAGGTGGGAAGTTGGACCTATTTCTGCTGCTATGGGAGGATGTTGATGCCCAGTATCCCCACCATGAGCAGCCCATGCTGGGGCAGGGCCTCCAGTGCTCTCTCCCTGTTCTGTGGTTAGCGGCAGAACTGCTTCTGCAGGGGCAGGAAGGCGAAGGGAGCCATAGACCTTGTGATTTCTCTTTTCCTGGAGGGAAAACTCAGAGATAGCCCAGATGAGACAAAGTCCACCTCAAGCGAGTGGCTCAGGTGGGATGAAAGGATTGACCCATGCTGTGCTGCTGGGAAGTGTGGCTGAGGACCCTCAGGGCAGGATGAGGAGACCACCAAGTGTACATAAGGCGGCAAATTACATGGTAACAGCAAATAGTACCCACGTTCACCCCCAGAGAGGTTGCCCTCATTTTAAAAAAACAAACAAAAAAAGCAACTTTTCCCCCCCCCAATAGTATTGCGCTCCCTAATGCAGAAGCACCAAGGTAGGGAAGACTGGGCTGGTAAAAATACTGGAGTGCATCTCATACATAAAGATACGGCTGGTGTTCAGAGATGGTGTCTGAAATTCATTCATCAAGACAGTTTTCAGACTGCCACCAGGAATATGTCTCCCATGCCTGGTGTATTGTTTCTTGCTGCCTCTTGGAACCTGAGAGCCCATTTGCATTCTTCCATGCTTTGCACAAGTATGTTAAATCAAGAGATGAAGGAGAAGAGATGGAAGGGGATGATTTGCAGTTGGCATTTCAAGGCAAATGTGTTCCCAAGGCATGGAATGGATGGGGTTTTCTTTGGTGTAAAGTGTTCAGCTACACATGGGAAGCTCTTGATCCCTTACAACACCAGGGCTCAATTCAGTGTCAGTGCTCACATCCTATTTGTATTAGGGTTTTATATCACCTTTGCTGGTGATTATTTAACACAGCAGTGCCATGAGCTCTTGCAGATCATTTTCATGAAGGTCTTTAGCAGGCAGTGAAAAGCTCTTTAGAAAATCTCAGGCTATTTAGATCACCCAACAGAGACATCCTATGTCTTTCGCCAAATGTTTCTCTTCCTCCTTCATTCTCACTTCCCCCACTACATTTAAGGTTGAGAAAATAATTCCAGGGAAATATTTTATATAACAAATGTAGGCTTGTTTTTATCTTCATAAATTGTCCCTGCTCAATATGTGATTTTCTCAGGTGCACTTTTTTTTTTTGGAGGGTGAAGTAATCATAAAGTTCCTGATTCAGAAATCAGTGGGAAATTTCTCAGTAATGTGGGCATTGACCTCATTTAATCATTTGGAATAGACTTTGCATAGATGATGTTTATTTTAAATCTAAGGTTTATTTTCAGATGAAAGAGGTCATATGCTCCCTTTCTCTGTGTGACTGGGTTAGTATAACCTTTACAAACCTTTACAAACAGCTTAACAAGCTTAACCTTGGCCAAGAATGCTGCCAGTACCTTTCACTGAATATTCTCTGAAAACAGACCTAGGAGAAGTAAATTCCACTGAATATTCAAATGAATATTCAAGGACCTTATTTTTTTGAAGAATTTACCTATGTTAATTGTAAATATATTTTTTCTGGCATAAAAATCATACTTAAGGTGAAAACCAAGCTCTATGTGCAAAAGAATATGTCACAGAAAATTAATATGCTTTCTGTTGAGTTTCAGTTCAGGTTTCCAAGAAAAAAAATACAGTTCTATAGATGAAACAGAAAAGCTTTAAATTTTTTGGATTTTGTTTCCATAATGATTAACAAAATCAAATTTTGCAAATGGTTATTTGCAAATCAAAGTTAGATCTTAATTTGATTACATGAAATTTAATAGATTTTTTTTTAATAGGAAAGGATAAATGGGTAAATAAAAGACACACCAGCAAAACAGCAAATACATTAAACTTAATACCAAAATGCATAGGTATGTGGTGAAATGTCACTAGTTAGAGGAGATTTGAGGATAATTATTCCCTGAGATGATATTCTGGCTGAGGATCACACCACGGGAAGGGACTGTACTACACTTCCACTTCATTTGTGTGTGTGTTTCCACACTCCCCTCAATACGTTAAGGGGGACAAAGCCTGGGCTAGAGATAAGAATATAGATATGGGCTATATATGTATATAGGTCTGGACTTAGCCTGGATCATGTGACCTAGCCTATCTACAGAAGAGCCACTGAAGTTTAGTAATAACTATTTAGGCTATTATAACCCAAAGATGCTTTGATGCAGATCTGCATCTGTTTGTTTAAATGACAAATGACTGTTTAATCATGTATTTCATGGAAAACAAAATGAAACAAAACAAATCAAAACATTCTCCAGCTCATCTTTTGGATGGAAAGCTCCAAGTTCAGTTTTGCTTTCCATTTTATTTTCAACTTTTATAAGCTGACATGTAGTCTTTCTTTTTTCTTCAGAAACTCCTCATCGACTCCCAAACAACTCATTTTAAAGTTGTTAAAGGAATAAATGTGGTTGGTTCCAGCTGTCTCTAACCGCAGGCTGTGCCTGTGGCTGTGAGCTGGGCAGGATGGCAGGGCCCTGCCATCCCACCTGTGATGGAGGGAGCTGGACCATGGATACCTACGAGAGCTGGAGCAAGGAACCCATCTCTGCATTATTGTGCCATGGGCCAGGGTCCTGCCATCTTTCCTTCCTCCACCGGAACACTGGGTTATACAATCACTGAAATCCCTGTTATTTTCATCATGCTGCAGGCTGGGATCCTATCAGATAGAGTCAGCAGCTCCTCTGCCTCCCTGTCCCATGGGAATGTGGGTTCTTCTTCCTCCCTGCAAGCCCTGATGTGCTCCATCCTCCTCCTCCTCCTCATCACCAGCCACCCACGGCCCTGTCTGTTGATGCTGTTGCCTGGCGACCACCCTGTGATGGACAGCTTGGAGGGAAGCGATGATTAAACAACCTGAACTGGCTTCTGAAAGCAGCGATCATTATTGTAATGTGACAAGCAGTAACAGCTGAGATAGAGACACGTTCGGAGTATGATTCCTAAAACAACAGAAAAACAATAAACACACGAGGAAAGTGCTGCACATGCCTGTGTGTGTAGGTGTGCGAGCGCTGATGCTTTCCCTTGATGCAGAAGGGCTAGGGAAGGCATGTGTTTCTTTATTAATGAAAGGCAAACATAACCTTAATAATTGTCATGATGAACAGGCCAGCCCACGAGCCAGTGCAGCCTTCATTGATGCTGTCAAACATCTCACCTACTCTGGCAGGCAAAGGCAGCAATTAAATAGGATGCTGCAGGTGTTAGCAATGGGGGGGC
>NW_009625517.1:17900-95995 GCF_000690535.1 Cariama cristata | reverse complement strand
AATGCTCTCTGCAGAGAGAGAAACGTGTTGAAGCTTCAGCGTGAAGGTGGTGGTCCTGCTAGGTCCACCTGTGATTTCTCCTATTGCCTTCCAGATGGGTAAGACTACTATAGGCACAAGGATGCAGGGTGGACTCAGCCCTGAAAGGAAACGCATGTGGCTGTTTGACCACAGTGCCCAGTTTAGGGGATTGTGCATCACATCTTCCAGCATCAACTGGGAGACTCCTACCCGGTTAGCCTTCCTTCCAAGTCCAGGTGACACCAAATGTTGTCCTTGCAGAACAAGTCTGAAAACAAGACCAGATGCACCTTAAAGACTGGGTAAACCAGGACACTATGAAGAAATGGATCACTATTAGTCGATTAATCTTAAGAAAGCCCTATTCATTAATTTGGAGGATAGCAGCTATCTATTTATTTTTTCTTTTTTTTTTTTTTCAAAATTTTTTATTTTGTATTTTTGCAGTGCTTGGAATGAGCCAGTTCTGCAACAACTGGATTAGGGCTTTGTGGATTTAGTTATTAAAGTTTCCTTAAGATACAGATGCCTACAGTCTCTTCCCTCTTATACTGTCAAAAACTTCCTGAAAAACCTCCATAGAAAGCATATTGTTTCCCTTTTTCCTCAGCTTCCTTTGACTTCATTCCTTGTAACTAGGCTGAGAATTAGGCTGCGAGCTGGGATTGCAACAGACTACCTGGATAGCGGAGGAGCTGCTGGGCAGGATCACAGCTGAGATCTGACAAAATTTGGCATCTCCACATTACAGAGATGTGGGCCAGTTTTGCCACTGTTGCTCTGAAGCCCAGAAATAGTAGATTTACATCCCTTCCATTTTTTTTTTCTTGTTCTTAAGTGTAACAGGCTCTAGGGGATTTAAGTGTCACTGTCCAGGACTCCTTACTATGTTAAAGCCTGTCTTTATGATTTTCCCGTGCACGCAAGATCCAGATACACACAAGATCCAATAGAACAAATAACATATTCATACTGATGGTTTCTCTGATTTCTGCATGGATTTGGAGGGTGAAAATAAATGTTTCTGGTGCTTCCCACTTGCTTCTCAATCTCCCCTTTTAGTTTTATCCCAAGTTAGAATTGATTTCTGCTTTCTCCTGTCCTGTTTGGGTGCTGGACCCTTTCAGCCCTCCTCAGGGAAACAGCCCTATATCTTGGCAGGTTCATTACATCTGTATTTTCACCACCAAGAACAGTGGGGGTAAAGTACGGCTTGAATGCAGGTGAACATCACCTTTCTCTTAAAGCAGAGTTAACCAAAGATATTCTGATGTTTCTTTCAACTAAAGCGATGTGAAGTGTAGTAACTATTACCAGGAAATGTTTGTGCTCTGGATTATCTTCCTATGCTTTGATGGCTGCTCATGTCCTTTTAAAATTGCTGTCAATGTCTGTGCTTAGTACAGCAGCAGTGATTTTCTTCAACGCTATTCAAGTTCTTAAGGCAGGTTTATCAGCGAGGCATCTGACAGCTTTAAAGCAAAATAAGAAAACAAACCCCGAAACTACTTTACAAAAATGCTTCCAAAAAGTTCAGAAATCACCAGTGCTCCTGTCAGACTGAAAGAGAAACAAACACACGCACACAAAGAGAAGAAAATTTCATTGCCTGCCTTGCTCTGTCCTTTCCATATCTCCATTGCATCTGGCACCATCTCAGAATGAAATGGTTGAGGAGGACTGTTGAGTCTGTGTCTGCGTGCCTGTTCCACTCATATAAATCAAGATTCACTTAGATGAAGCCAAGAATTGCTTTGTGGCAAGCAGAAGGAGAATCCATCTCTATTCCTTTCTAACGCTGAGGTATTGAAAGACCAGGCAGAAAGAGTCATTTTGAGAAATCTTGTGTTTGACAAGGTGGATTTTGGTGAGAAACGAACCTTTATGAGCAAGTAGGGGAAAGAGATACTTTGAGAAATTTTATGAGGAGCAGAGACTGTAGTACAAAGGAATCAGCATCTCATTATAAAATGTTACTCAGGAAACCTGTACTTAATCCTCTATATAGAGAGCATTTTGTTTAAATAGGGACATACTGTATCATTAAACAGATGGAGATCTTTGCTGGAGAGAGTTCAGAGAAAAGGAAGAATGTCTGTAATTTGGTTCTTCTGCTGAAATGTATGGAATTGTGTGCTTGACATCTGAACGAGGATGATACAATATGAATTAAACTTTAACCCATTAGTAAATTTGTCCTTCTAACAAGCTACTCAGATGATCCAGAAATATGTTGTGCAGTAGCAGCTCCTAAAAGATGAAAATATTTCATTGTAGAAATACATGGTATAATGAAGTATGGGAAATGAATGCAGTATTGCAATAAGGACAAAAGAAGATAGATGACATATACAGTGTTAAATATTCACCTTCTGTATTGAGTTTACAAAGGACAGATGACGTCAGTAAATTGAAAACACCACTGAGACACATAAATCATTAAACACGAGTATTAGAGCCACTAGGGGAAAGAAAGTTGTCAGAAGAATTTTCCATTAGAAAATATAGTTTAGTCAAAATCAGAAAATTTCTTGGGGGTATGTCATTTTCAGTGACATTTGCTACACTAAAATATCAACCAAAATTGTCTGCATTCTGACAGTGTCAAAAACGTAGTGAGAAACATTCCCAGTTGACTTTTGCTTTGGCACCAAGATTATGACAAGATATTAATGTTGTATCATGGACATATCTTTTATACTGAATATATAAGAACATGTGGAGTATATGGGACACTACATGATACACCATCTCATTCCCAGGAGGTGTAAAAGTTCGTTGCTCCTCCATCCTTTCCACCTTCCCTTCTGGGAATGTGCCCTATAAACAAGCTGTATTCTTTCTCCCACCTGGAGAGATTTTGTTTCCACCTGTCTTCTCTTTGCTATGTCTCCTTAGTCGCGTGGTTGGTGTCACCGAAGGATTTTTGCTGAAGGTAACAAGTTCCTTGGGCAGTGAGGGCACTGCAGGGAGGCAAGTTGGTGGGTAGTCTTAAAGGCAATACAATGTTTTCCTTTCTGAGCCAGCGTATGTGGGGATTTTATCACTGATAACCTCTGGAGTGTCCAGAACCACATCTCTATATATGTTTTAAATTAATGTTTAATGTTCTGACATTATCAAAAGAAAATGCTTTGGTGTTATTGATTATCAGCTGAAAAATGTTTACTGATGCTCATTTTCATGGGAAATTTCAAGGTCTTGCCTTTCCCTCTTGGGACAGAAACCAAGCATTAGCCTTTCTGAATTCCTCACAGAACAGAAGTGCTAGCTTCTCACACATTTATAGAGAGAATGAAGCTTGGAAGGCGGTTTTTAAATGAATCTTGGCAATTTTTGCATTCTATAAAATGATCCTCATTGGCTGCTATAAAGTTATGATGAAGATCTTGAATATTTCTTCACCGAAAGGGTTATCAAGCCTTGGAACAGGCTGCCCACAGAAGTGATAGAGTCACCACCCCCAGAGGTATTTAAAAGACATGTAGATGTGAGGTGCTTAGAGACATCATTTAGTGGTGGACTTGGCAGTGCTAAGTTAACAGTTGGACTCGATGATCTTAAAGATCTTTTCCAACATGAACAATTCTATGATTCTAATATCAAATATTGCCTTTTGTTCCTGAAACAGTCTCAGCTTTACTAAGGTTAGCTCTGTGGAAATTCAGAAGTGTGGCAGCTCAGCCATTTCTTAAGTAGCCAGAAACTCAAGGGGCAAATAGACTGCAAGAGGAACATTTGAAAACCCAAATAGCTATTTTTCACTGTTCTGACCCCTTTCACGGCTGAGCAGATTGACAGCTGAGATCCTAAGATATGTGATTTCCACCCAAGCAGGAGCCTCCTAAAGGTGTTAATCGCTGACCTTGTTTTAGTGCAGAACAAATGCATGTCTTCTCCCTGTTAATTGCAAATCCTGGCCAATGTTTCTTTTACAGCACTGAAATACTTTAAAGACAAATATTTGATTCCTGGCTTAAAGAACTGACAGTCTCAGTTAGCCATGATCTGGGAAGCGGATACAGCAGCCACTCCATTGCAGAAACAGTCACAAGGAATGCTCTGGATTGCTTTATGTAGGAGTCAGATAACTTGATTGCAGTAGTCTCTTCTTTAGGCAGGAGGCAGACGAGATAATTGGTTCTTCCTTAAATGTGTGAATAGGCAAGAAGAAGCAGCAGAAACACAGGGTTTACAAATGCATCGATTATGTGATCACTCAATTCAGCCTAGTGAAGTTTTTTTTTTGATTTAGATAATTAACTTCTAAAAGGAAAATAATAGTAATAAAGAAGATATAGACAGGCACAAACACACAAGAGATGAGCATTGATTTTTTAGAGTGTGGTGAGAAGCAGCAGAAGGCAATTTGAAGGAAGCCCTCAGGGTGTAAATTGGCCCTTGAAAGACCAGGGACCCAGCTGGCTGTAATTCCCTATCTTCCCAGGTGGAAGCAATAAGTGATTAAGGAGGAGGAAGAGATATGAGAGGTGAGAGGAGACGGATGTGGGTCTTTTGTAGGACTGCATGAAGTTGTAAGTAGTCTGTTGGAGAAGTACTTTTTGTAGTAGAGAAGCTGACCTGTGGTTTTTGGTAAGCTTTAGAAAAACCTGATCTTGAGTGATCTCACCAACTGAAGAGAAACACTGTGGTCTGGAGTGTTTTCTACTCATGAACAGGTGTGAAAGAAGAAATGTGTCTGAAGCAGGTAGGAAGCCTCTCTGTTGTAGGGGAGTGCTAACTGGAGAATGAGAGAAGACTTGGCAAAATAGGGGGGGGTGAGGCTGGAAGGCAGTGTACTAAGATCTTGCCTGGAAAATGTGGGGAATGGAGCATGAAATTGAAGTTCCTGATAGAGCAGAATAATGTGGTGGCTTCAGAAAGCTAAGTTTGTGGGACATGGCCTTGGGAAGTCAAAGAGCAGGTAATAGAGAAAGCAGAGACAAGGCAAGGTTTGTGAAATGGGATAATGTAATTGGAATGATTGGTTTTAAAGGTGGTTTTAGATCCAGATCTGACTAAAAAGGTACTTTAGAGGGGAAAGAACATTTCACTAGTAAAGATGCAGATGGCTGGATTGATTTCATTCAAAAAAAAGAGCATGAGCTTTTTGAGGAGGAGTGTGGATTTTCTGTTGGGGAATTTGGACTTAAATGATGTAGAAGCACTGTCTGGTAACGAAGAGGCAGAAAGAGGATAAAAGCCAGGAGAAAAGCAAAGAAGCCTCATTACGCACTAGCGAATGTTGTGTTGTTGGTGAAACAGCTTGGAGGAGGCGTTAAGGAGATAAACTGGCAGATATTAACATTGCTAGCCAAAATTTGATACTCAGTGGGCAGAGACAGTTGCTGGAGGGTGGGACATAGATGGAAGAGTTTACCTGAAATTAGTTTTCCATGCTGTGACTTCCCTTGCGTACACTGTGCTATTTGTTCTCAGCATCTCTGAATGAAAATCAGCTCTCTTAGCCACCACCACCTGTGGAGGTTTGACATGAGCCAGCCAGCAATTTGTGTCTGATGCATCTGGCTTAATTGTATTTCAATGCTTGGAGTCAGAGCTATAATATGTGAACAAGACCCTCTTCAGGGACATAGGTAATTATACAAATTGGTGTGGAGTCATTTTGCCAGAAGAGATGTATTTTATTTACCTTCTTGAATTTGGCAGGGAATGGTCTTGCTATATGTAGAGGTACAAGTTGTTATAGCTGCAGAGCTGCTGTCTGGGCTCAGAAAGGGGTGAAATAATTGGGGACTACAAAAGCTTGTAGCCTAGCAGCTTATGTTTGGAAGGATGATGTAAGCAAAACCAGAGGCCTTTAGGCCCTCCTGTATCTTTGTGACAAAAGCTAATATGGACAAGGGATTGCCCTGGTCTCAGTGGGGAGTTCTGGTGGTGCAATTTTGCCTTTTGACCGTGTAGCCTTGGGAACAAGCTCACCTGTGGCTGATGATGCAATCACAGCAGAATGTTTGCAGCCTCGTTTGGATTTGAGGCTTAGACTTGAGGTGCAGTAGGCTGTTGCTGTTGAGCTGAGGAGGGGCAATGTCACACATACTCTTGGCTTGCAGCAAGTTACCTGAAGTACCTGTATTTACCTTAGCTTATGCTGAGAGGAATTGAAACTGATTTTTCTTTCAAGATGAGGAGCCCTCATGTGGACAGTTGTCACAGGTGGGTTAAAGTGTGGCAACCTCTTAAATTGTACTGGTGAGAGATACTTCATTTAAATCCTCAGATTTTTCCAGCTGAAACTTTTGCACATCTGCCCACAGAAGCTTGCACTATGGCATTGCTGCTTGTTTTTTTTTTTTTTAAAGCCGGTGTTGGCAGCCTGTGGCAAAGGGTTGATCTTAAATGGGTTGGTATGTTGCAAAAGGCACAAAGAGGCATCTTCTAGCACCTGATATCCTGTAGAATATCATCTCAAGGGGACTGGGAGTCTTTGGTCTGATCAAGAATCAAAACCCCTTTATCAGTTGCTCACTCCCTTTGACTTCTTTCAAAGGTGATTTCTCCCATTCCCATTGATTATTTTTTTTCCTTCCCATTCAGACCAGCTTCTCTAACTTGTGAAAGTGAAGCACAGCTTGGCTTGCTTCTCTTGAAGGTCTGCCAACACCCACATTAAACCACAATTATCTTCTTTCTAGCCAGTATTTTGGCATGAGACCTTCTGTCTTCATACTGCATAGTTCCTTCTAGAGATTAGAAGGGACAGATCTTGCACTGCTGTTTATAGTTCTACTTAGAAGACTTTCAAATATGTGCCTTGAGGTCAAAAGGGTTTTTAAATTTTCTGCATGATTTCTATTGTATGAGATATGAAAACAAATCTGTACTTAGATGTACCACTCTTTGGCAGGCTTTACTAAGGATGCATTTGACTTGCTCTGGTTATTAGTGTAGTCCAGTCCCTGGCATGCTTGTGTGCATTGAAAAACAGTGAGGATGGCCACTTCCATTGGTGAATGACAATGGATAGATGATAGCATCCCAACTGCCCCTTCTTCCACCTGTTACACCAGCACCACTCCAGTTGGTGTCACAAAACAAATGGTATCACCAACCTGTATGTAAGAAAATGATGAATTGTGTCTTCCCAGAAGGTGAAGGTCATGTAGCTGTCAGTCTAGCAAGGTTAAGGCATAGCAGTTGCATGGGGCCAAGTGTCATGCAGCCAATGATTCAGCTATTCCAGATACCTTGGTCATAATAATAATCTCTCTGTTTATTGCTCATCTGCTGGGAGAGCTTATTATATAGAACTGTGCTTTGCAGATATAATAGGGTGAATTAGCTGCTCTGCTGATATAAGCTCTTGGACTAACCTGGAAGTAATTTTCAGAAATTAGTTGATTTGGGTTGATTTATCTTCTGAGCCTTGGGTTTTTAGGCTTTCCATTACTTTTTGATGTTCAAAAGATGAGTATGAGCAGGTCTTATACTTCTTTGTTTGGCATTGATCATGCTGGAATAAACTGACCATCCTGACGGAGGTCTGGCATGGTATCTTGTGCTGAATTTCCATTGAGGTGCCAGGCTTTCCTTGTCAGCCTCTTCAGATTAGGAACTCACTTGTTCAAGACAGGACATGGCACTTGTCTTGCCTTTTAAGCCAGTTCAACATACTCTATAACTTTCTAAATAAATTCCAAGTGTTCACTTTGGAATAGAAAAACAGTATTTTAAGGTGTGTGGGAGAAGTGTTTGTGCTTATTCCCAGCTCAGTCCTGTTTTTAGAAATGAAATGCTTGAGCAATCCCATCCATTATGCAAAAGACGGACATCATGAGAACCGTGCAGAAGTCTTGACAAGACTCTTTGGTGGCAATGGATATCACCAACTGGAATAGTGTTTCCCCTAGTGCATGCCTAAGCAGAATGCAAGTCTGTCCACATAGGCACAGCTGGCTCCAACCTGCCATTGACACCACTTCTGTTCCCTCACACAGAAGGTAAATTGTAGCCAGGATGAAACATTTTGCTAATTAAAAAACATTAAATGATCTCATCTACCTTCTTCCCAATGAACAATGCAACTGAATTATCATTAGAGCTTGTATAGAACCTTTGATAACAATGGAGCCATTTGTATTAAATTCAGCCTTAGTTTTCTTATTCCACCAAGTCCCATCATTGTGTTCACTGTACTTTGAAGTCATAGCAAGCTTCTCTCTCCTGCTATTCAACTGATTTATTTCAGACCCAACACACAGCTCCTAAATTTTTTAAAATTTGTTTCTGAACAAAAGGACTAAAATCGGAGTCTCTTAAATGAAAGACATGAGGCAGTTATGTTTCCATTCATTTGCTTTAATCTATTTGCTGTATCTAGAGAGCTATTGTTATGCATGCAATACTAGAAAATAATACTAATAAAAAATAATAATTCTCACAAGGTTTGCTGTCAATAGCAACAATCTAAGGAGAACACAAGCCTAGAGAGTTAGTGATGATATTTCAGTTCTGCTGCTAAACTTTAATGCTTTCTGGATGCAAAAAGAGGCTGAAGATGACAGGAACTAGAAGCATCTGCTCAGTCTGAAGCCAGCTCTTTGTGTGGTGTGGATGGGGTCATTCAACTCTACCCTGGACCCTTTCAATGGGAATATGCCAGCTGCTCAATGATATGTGACAGACCATGGTTCTAAAGGGGTGGGAACTCTGCCTCCCCATGGCCCTCCTGTCTTTCTCCTCTTTCCCCAGGAAACCCTTGTCTGACTTGGGGAGATGCAACAGCTGAAGTTTTATCTCTGTCTTGAGCAGGGCTGTAGCAGGAGTTCAAGAGCTTAGAACTTTGAGTGAACTCAGCGCGTGTGAAAGGCTTTATAAAGCTGCTGGAGGGTTGCCTGTGACTCTGGGGACTGTGTGTGGTTGATGCTAAGTGTACAGTAGGATGTTACTGCTGCCTTTATTCCTTCCAGATACCACAGATTTGACTGGCTTCTGGGAACTGACCTTCCCTAAAGAAGAAATGAAAAGTTTTGTTGTTGGCACCCGATTTGAGTCAGATCAGGGTCAGCACTAGTGTTGAACTTGGTCTTGTAAGAGTTGTGCTTGGCTTGGTGGCTGGCCTCACAGGAAAATTTCTTTTTTTCAACCTAGATGAGCAAAAAACCTACAGAATCCCAGGTTCAGCAAAAAGCCTGGTTATTTAAAAGCTCCTGTGTCTCTGTTAGTCTCCTTTGAAAACAGAGAACAGAAGATCTGGGCAGGTGGGATTAGTTTCCTTTCTCTGATAAAAGCAGATTAATTTTAACACCGGCTAAAATTGCATCCATTTTTTCTTGGTACATGAATCATAAGATACATTGTTAGAAGTGAGCCTTCCATAATGACTGTGGTTAATATTTTAGAGCCATTTTCTCTGTGGATCAGAACTTAGACTCAAGCATGTGAGAATTGGCCATATATGCTATATATTAGCTTGATTTCTATTTATTTGCAGCTCAAAAGTATTCTTCTCTTCCCTCATGCTAATTTCGGAATACCTCTGAGTTCTGTAGAGCAAGGGATTTGCATCTGATTTCATACCCAGGTGCACGTATATTTACTTTGGGAGAGCTGTCTTGTAGATAGAAGGGAGGTAGGACAGTTCATGTACTTGTGGGTCTAAACTGAGGCTTAGGAACTCTGCAGCAGAGCAGGTAACTGAACTGGGATTTCCTATGTGTTTTCCAGAAAATCCCTATGTCTTGTGGTGACTCAGTTTCCTGAATTGTAGCATGCATATTAAAATCTTTGCCCTGCTTCCCATGGGACCAATAAATCTAAATCTTTTCAAAGGCTGTGGTGCACTAAAAAACCCTGTCAATAAGATGCAAAGGTAGAGAGGGAAGATCTCCTACGACTCATTGGCAAAGCACCTATTTTAGTCATATGTAATTCTTTCCAAAGGCTTATTTTGGGTGTTGCTTCTATTCCCTTGTTTTTTCTTCTCTGAGCATGACAGTCAGCTTGAACAGAGCTTAGCAAGAAGTATTAATTTTAATTTATGGAAATGTCCACTGAATTAGATAAGGACCATTTCTGCAGCAGTTAGTTCCATGAAGCTTATTTAAGCAATTGCTTCTACTGTCCTGACTTGGTCTTGTCTCCTCCTGGTACAGGGAAGGGATCGGGATTGTGTTTTGGGAGCAATAAGGAAAGTTGGACCTCAGCAAGGGATGGGGTGGCTGGCTGCCATGGGACCATACCTGTGGGTTGATGTGGCTAGTTAAGTTTCACAGCCTGAGCATTGCATGTGAGAGTGGGAAGAGACTATTGAGAGGAGGATATTGTGCATAGCACTTCCAGGAGTGTATTTCTCTTAAGACTTGGATCTTGTGCAGTATTTAATGAAGAAGTAGCCTTACTTGCTGAAGGACAGTTGGTTGAGTTGTGCATATGCAAATTCCTGTGGTATGAGGAACACTATGTGTACCAGGGTACGTGCCCTGGCTGTCTGGGTCTACTGGTCTTCCTCGTTTTTTTTTTATCCCCTCTACATTTGTTACATACCGCACAGTACAGGGAACACTGGGACCAGCTACAAAGTGCACAACACGTTCGTATGGGCTATGGAAGACCTGCTGTATGTGTATCTCAAGACAGTACTCCTTCCTGAAGTGCCAGGCAAAGGATGGTTTTTGTCCCATGTTTTGCTCCTGCGCTGACCGTTTTCTGCAAAGAGGGTCTTTGGCCAGATCCCTCTGGTATTGTCCATGAGTGCTGCTTCATCTGGAGAGAACATGACTGACAATGCAGTTTCCATTTGCTAGGTGCTCCACAGGGATGTTTTCTGCCTGGTTCCTGCTCTCGCTTTCCTGGAAGAGAACATTATGTTTCAGACCATGGCACCTCTGCTGTTAAAACCCCATCTGTGTCTGACTGCCTGGGTTTCCCATTACTTTCTAGTCCTAATGCATAAACCAGTGCAGCCGAGTAAACTATATAGTGCTTAAAAATGACTTGACCCTGTCATTTGTTCTTAACATCTGCTTCAGCGCTGCTTGGGGTCTGGAACAACTGAATAGCCCTTGTGGCCGACAAAGCTGTAGTTGAGAAAATATGGCAGGAATATTGAAGTTTTAAGACAGCCACTTGGGAATGTAAGTTGAGTCAAATTATGTTGTGGATGTAGAATAATGGCCTGAGCCTAGGATAAGAAGTTGTAGTACAAATGCAACAGTTCTGGTGTGCTAAAAAAAATAAAAATAATTGGACACAGCCAAGGTAATAGTTTTCCGAAGAGCTCTTGAAACAATTGAAATTGTTAACATTGCAATTATTCTCAATAAAGTAGTTTTCTTCTACTTACATATTCTGTTGTCTTGTTTTTTGCCCAAATTAGGGAAGTGAATTTCTTTCTTAATTATCCAGTTCTCAAGCCCTGATGTAGATTTCTAACATTTTGAGGTACATTTAACCAGATCCTTGTTTATGAAATTGGGGGGGGGGGAAACTAAACAGGGAAATTTGGAAAATAGTTTTTAACTCCAACAGGTCCTTAGTGAAGGCATACTGTTCTACTGATTGATAACCAGTAATGCTAAGCAACTGGTTTTTCTACAACTTGGGTGTTGTATTCATCCCAGAGGAGTGACAGAAGATGGAAGCTGTTCTTCCTGTTTCTGCAAAAGCCTTTTCCAGTTTAACACTTTTCATCCTTACTCACATGAAAGAAAAAGGGTGCTGCAAAGGCTCAGGAAAGGTTTCAGCAGCTTAACACTTAATGAAAAGAAATTAGAAAGTACCAGCAGCACAGCTGGGGCAAGCCAGAATTCTCATTTCACATGTTTATTATGGGAATCCCCAGGGCTCCCGCTGGGACTCTGCTCTTTGGTTCTCCTTCCCATTTCACAGCTCTCTCACTGCAGCATTGCCACAGAAGAAACCCACCTTTTTATTTACGAATATCTGAGAAAGAAATTACCAGCACCATCTATTGGGGAAACAGAGGTATTGGTTTCTTCACTGATTTGAATATGCAAAATCTTGTGTTTTTTCACTTGCTTTTTTGATTTTTAGCTATAGTTTAAAGTGAAAATGTGCCTAGACAACCTGCTTGTTTTTTTAATTCAGAGCAGCCTGGAGTCTGTGCTTGGGCGATTGCGCCTTGTTTCAAAAGGTACCTTCAAGAAATGCAGTGAACCATTTAAAAGGGGGCAAGCAGGCAAAGATTCAAATGTCAAAATGGTACCTTGGCCATGGCAGGTTCTGTCACATCAATAGGACAAGGGCAACAGCTGAGAAACAATTTGCAGCTGAGGAGATAGGCATGTCTAGCGCCTTGAGTCAATCTAGACTAGTGTGTCTGAGAAATTTGGGTGAAGAATGGGATATTTGACCTTCTTGATCTCTTCAGCACAAAGAAAACTCCATAGCTTCAAGAAAAAGCAGAGGAATTATCATTGTTAGCTTAGCAGGAGACTGACTTCAAGACACATTGCAGGGTTGGAGAGTAGTCATGATCTGAAGTAACTTCAGGACAAGCACAGTTTAATCAGTGTGACTCCTGATCAAATTAGTGGCCTCCCTAGCATGTTTCAGGAAACTTGCATGCATAGAGCCTATTGAGACATCTCGTGTGAAATGATCTCCTAACTCTCACTTATTCTGCTACATTATGGGCTTCTCCCTGTTTCTCCAGTACCCTCATACATTGCATTTTTGTGCTGTTCCTGTAGCTGTACATCACAGGTGCTTTTGTCTTTCCTGTGCTCCTCCTTCACTAACAAGTAATTTCTTGTTGGGAGCACCATGCTGGCAGGCCAAGGTTCAAATCCTGCTATTGATAAGCAATGATACTGCAAGAACAGAGCAGGTAATGGTCTCTTAGGTCAACAAGGTCTGATCCCTGCTGCTGTAGGAAATACACAGCCCGTGCACTGATGGACCAAGATCTGTTTTAGTGCTGGTTTTAAATGGCTTGCACTACAATATTTGGAGAACGCTTAAATTTTTCTGATCTGTCCATTGAAAAATCTTTCCTTAATGCCCAGCATAATTATATTTAGATCTTGTTTATCCATTTGCTGTTCTGCCAACACAATCTTTTAACTTTCGCTCTGTGGTACTTGCACTGCTGCCTTCTATTTAGAAACAAAAGTCCTGTCCTTTTGTAGTCTCTGTTTTGCTTGGTAAGCAAAGGTCTTTTTGCATGGCCACATGATTGCAGCTAACTGAATTAGCGTTTTAAGAAGCTAAGGTCTCACAGGTAACTAAATCAGTAAAAGTTTAGCTTTTTAAAAATGGGACAATTATTATTCCAGACTCTCTGAAAGGCTATCGGAGAGACCTAAGTACTTTCTATCATGAATTCCTATTTCAGTAGCTTGCTTTATCAGTGATAGGTGATAAGATATCTAGATATCAGATAACTAACAGGCTAAAATTCAATGACTGTTAGCTAGATGAATGCCATCCTGAGAGTATGGGAGGATTAAATATGAGACAAGGGAGAATAGAGCTGTATCACCTTTGAGAATGTGGACTTGTTATAGATATGAAAGGGTTAAGACCTCTGTGGGTGGTGTAAGCTGGACAGCTTCGGCTTTGATCCCACTGGCCAGAGGGAATTACAGCGCTCCTGAAATGCAAACTGCAGAATTGCTTATGCAGTGACAACCTCTGGAGCTCCTTCACTCCAGTTTTAAGTGATCCTAGTGACAGTTTACCCCGCATGCTTCCCTTGAGAGGTGTGTGCATGGTCTAATTGATTGACCCATTAGCAAAGCAAATTTCTCTTGATATTCAGCCAAATTTTTCCTTCTGCTTAATTTCAGCCCATCGCTCCTAGTTATGCCCCCTGTGAGCCTGCCTGAGCTGCCTCTGCCACACTACAGCTTCATTGATCATGGCTTTGTACAAGTAATTCTTAACTGACTGAACTTACTATTGGCAGTAGGATGGCAGTGATGGTGCTGGGGAGAGCTCATTTCTTGGCTCTTTGATCCATAGGGCTAGAAGAGAGGAATGCAGTGAAAGAGTTTGGCATTGCTCAGGTAACTTTCTGAATGGCCATATGGAGTGGTGCAAAGTGATTTCTGAGTTTTTCTCGAGTCTTCAGTTGTTTGAGTTGGCGCAGCTCTGTGTGCGCGGGGGATGTTGTATACAGATATCCAGGCCACTGGATGTCGGAGCAGCTGTCCTGAAACCTGAAGCTACCTCACAAGTACTTGGCCTCTGGAAGATTTCTCAAGGGTAACTTTTGGATTCTCTTAAGTCAGCAAGTGACTATGTTTTGCGGGGACAGGAAAAGGATAATGTCCGGGGAAAGTGCTTTTGTGCAGGTGTTTGGCTGAGGAAACCTGTTGCCATGTGGAAGAGAGGCATCGTGAGAACTGACCCCCAAACTTCATACGCTATGATCCTTTCATTTCCATGTCTGGTCCAGATTGCATATTCCAGAAGCACTGAGCATGCTCAAGTCCCAATGAATTGAGGGGAATAATCACCCAGAACTTGCTCACACCCTGTTTGGATCTGCCTTCTACAGGGTAGATATCTGTCTCACCATAAGCTTTGTGCTGGTGAGCCGATTGTGCTTCTGGGGGTGTAGCTCACCTGCGTGGCCAAGCAAAAAAGGATCAGTGATGCTGCTGGATTCCCAAGTTTCCATGCACGTACCTTTCTCTGCCTCAGTTTACTCCTGGATGCAACAAGATCTCTTTCCCAGAGGTACTAGAGTGGAAAGGGAGAGAATAGTGTTTCTTTTGGTGGGATTTAATTTGAAGACCATTTGCAAGACGTTTTGGGCAGCCTGCTCATGCTGTTGTGGAAGCTGCTTGTACGTACTTCTCTGAGCTCATAGAAAAATTTATCAACAGGATGGTTAAAGGGGCACTATTAATAAGATTTTTAAAACTAAAACCACTGATGAAATTGTTTCCCCTGTGGCTGAAAGTGGGGGAGCATGTATGGGGTGGTATACACTGGGAAATACAGCCATTCTGTGGAAAACCAGCATATACTCTTCTGTACTGTTACTTCTCCTGCAGTTTGTTGAAACACTAGCACAAAACTGTAGTTATCAAGCCTTAGGCACTACATGGTGTTAAAAAGCTGAGGTATCAAACTCCCTGTTTTAGAACACAAAGCCCCTGTCAATGCAAGGAGAAGAGTTAAGCGCAGAAAATTGCAGCAGCCTGGTGCCGAAATGCTAGTGGACACTCTGAGCCACCCACGTACTGCTGTGTGTTCCCAGAGGCTGGCTGTGCAAGTATATTAATAAATGTGAGCTGTGCACCTTTCTGCTGTGACTGCAGAAGCAAAGCCAAGCCAATTATTTGCCCATCAGAGTGAGGTTATGGTGTCCCTCCTCCCCTCTTCGCTATCTGTTCTTTTGTTTTTTGTATTGTTTTGCTGAGAGTGTAAATGCAGAGATGATTAATTGCCTTGCTGACCTGATTCTGTCTCTACATGGGATCTGCTTATATCAAAATGCTCTGGCCCAAATGACTAAAGTGTGTCAAAGTGTGGTGACTAAAGAATTATAAAATACTTTCTGAACATCCTATTCGCAACTCATTGTCACTTTGGACAGAAGCCCAGACAAGAGGGGGAGAGAAAAGGGTGAAAAATAAAAGGGGAAAAAAAAAAAATCATTGAGAGGGACTTCTGCAGTATTTTGCTCCCATTTTACTGAGAAGAGAAGATTATAACAAACATTAGTGAGACAAAATTACAGTGATTTGTATAGGTTCCCAGGTGGACGAGTTTAACATTAATAAAATATTATAGCCTGCTCTATCACAGAACTATTGTACTGATCATAAAATGAAAGGGCTTTATATATAGGCAGGGGAGTATGTGTGCTTTTATAATATGGATGGAAGCATCTCATTTTCTACTAATAGATTAAAATCCTGTGTTGGGCTGGAATAGTGACATGTTTAACTTTCTGCTAATGCTGTGGATGATCTCTCTGGGAGAAGGAGGCACCTGACAAACCCTTTTATTTCAGATGCCAAAGCAAACCCATTAGGTCTTGCTGAAATGACCCTAAGCCACCAGTGCCTTAAACGCAGCAGCTCAGGTACCCTGTTTGTTTCTGTTGAGGTTGTCAGCAAGCTGTGCACCCCCGTGGCTCTCGTAGGTGTAAGTGTGGTGCAGCACATCAGAGTTGACAGTTTAAGTGCTTTCTCCCTGCTGCTCTAGAGTCTGTGGTGGGAACTCAGCAAAAACAACTAAATAGAAATAAACACTTCAGGATGAGAATCTTTTATGTGGTGTTTTTAAAATAAGTTGCTTTGGGGTTTTCTGTAATGCCTGGTTTTATTTTATTATAGACGATGCTGGGTGATAGGCTGGGTAACACTGCCTCGTGCTGGCTTCTTACCAGCAGTCATCTGTCTCTGCTATGGCCGGAGAGGAGCTGATGCTCTCTCCCGATCCTGGGACGTTTTTCTGGTGATTGCTCTAGTTTACAGTAAATACCTACTGTTTTTGTGGCCCTAAAATGGTAGAGGAAAAGCAGAGATTAATTTCACCATACGCAACACCATCCCCTGCTGTCCTGATGCACCTCTGACTTTGACCAAATTGCCACTCGGGTGAAGTGCATCTACTTCCATGCTTAGCCCTCCTGTGTGCTTCAATACACTCCTTAATCTCCTCAGCTTAGTATATTTAATTTATCACCAGGGTGAAAGGAGAGGCAAATTTGTGGTGATGGTATTTAGCCAATAAATTCCTGTTGACTTCATGTTTCATTCTCCAGTGAGATAAACTAATGTGGCATACTGGATATCTTGCTTTCCTTTAAACCGTGTAGTTTTAAGTTTTTGTACGAATTTAAAAATGATGAAATTAATTTTTTCTTCCAATATTAAATATTTCAAGTATTAATAATTACTTTTTGGAAGTGAAGATAACATTTACTGCAAAATCATGTTTGTTTTGACAGCATTGTATGTTTTAGTCATGTGAAATGAAAAAAAACCCCAGCAGTTAAACACTTTATTTCCTTAATTTTATTTTGACTAAAACTCCTGTTTCTGGTTTTGATTAAAAACCAGTATCATTGTAATCCTGTTGCTCTTTCTGGATTTTTGCCCCTGCCCTTTTTCAGTTTTTCTGCTGTAAGTAGTTAACAAATAGGAAATGTGAAAGTAGTCCCTGTTCCTCTTTCTTCTCTATGTTCTCTGCCTATGCTCTAAATACTGTTTTGAAATGAAATGTAAAGAAACATTCTTTTTTCAAACAAGGTCAAAGGAAAAGTCAGTCTAGAAATCAAATAAATCAAAATTAAATCAAGAAATTTCAATAAATGTTTTCAGAGAAGGATTATTTTCCTCTGTGATGTGTTTTCCTGGGAAAGCAAGCCATAGGTTTTCTGATCAACTCTAATTACTAATAACAAAGGGGACTATCAGAAGGAAAAGTGATATTGATACTTCACTTAACTTCTACTTCTTTGTTTGTCCTTTGAGTCAGATGGTTGATTAACAACTGATGCTTCCCAGGGCTGGAACTTGGAAAGCTTTAGTTTGATTTCCTGTCCCATCATAGCATTCATATTTGAAATCGAACAAATTAGTTTCTCAAGCTGGGATATACTTTAACCCAGCCTGCAACCGGCACACTGGAGTTCCTTACTGTGCTTCAGGTTTTTGAATCTTATTGAGAGGAGTGCAGCATCTGGCTCTGGCAGAATATATTTATCCTTTCTGGTCCTTTCTCATAAACTAGTCTTTACTGCTTGCTGTGTGTTCTCTTATGCTTTGAGTTCACTTTGATATATGGGTGTCTTTTGTCATGTGTTGTGGACCAAAGAAAATCAACCGAGAAAGGACATTGAAGGACTATGTGTATGTGTATACTTGCAGCTTTTCCTGAGGAAGAGCTACGAGTTGCAGTGTTGGTGGGTGGGAAGGGATGTTCAGTCCTGCCCCATGCCCAGGGTTGGGTAAACTATTGAAGAGAACCTCAGTAGCAGGGGAAAATCTACATAAGTATTCAGATTTGAAACGATAGCATTCATTACATCCTTTCTATTGTAGCAGACCAAATGATCATGTATTTCAGATGCCTATATGCTGGGGGAACTGATCTTTCTTGGATAGAAACCAAGAATGGAATTAAGGCCCCTGGTTTTGTTCATAGCTTGCTGACCCTGCTGGGTGTCCTCTAGCAAGTTGCTCCACTGGTGTCTATTTGTACTGTCGGTTCTTTGAGGCAGCAGCTTTCCATGGGATGGTTATGTTTCTTTTGGAGTCTCTGGGTTAGTGCTCTGTGTGCCTTGCTGATCAGTAGGTAAAAACACAGAACACATAGTACTCTGGACTGGCTGAATCTTTTCCTTCCTCCTAAGCAAGGCATGACAGCTTCATGTGGCTTCAGTCTGGTATACCAATCTCCGGGAGCCAGAAGTTGGGTACCACTGCTTTAGATGCTGCTGTTAGGCATCTATCATCCCCAATTTTAAGAGTGCTATCCATGCACTTTCCTTTCTTTTTAAAGGGGACTGTGGTGGGACATGAGGTCTGTAAAGCCATTATTCCCCCCAAGAAGTAAAGATTAATGTTACTCCATAGCTTCTGTTGTTTTTCAGGCAGCTGTAGAACAGCTGTGCTAAAAGTGAAACAATGAGTTGTCACTTCTAAAATGCTGGTGCTGTAAAGACAGGGAAGGAAAGGAATGGCAGATGTTTATCTTCGTGTTTATACCAAGTTTTAGTGCATCAATCACTTGGTGCTATCAAGACTTGTGGAGGAAAGATAATAAGATTTATTGGTGGCTGTTGGGATAACCCACCTGGTGCATAAATATGTTAGTAAAACTCCAGGGAATCTTGGTCTATCAAAATGAAATAGGCAGAAAGGAGCATGGGCCTCCCAGCTATGGAGCAGCTGAGCTCTTTTGGGAGGTCAGTTCCTCACAATCAACATGAACTGCACGAAGCTCCTGGTGGCTTATTTTTCCCCCCAATATTCAATGAAGGACTGAGAGGCAGAAATTAAGGAAGCAGAGACTTGCAGTGTCTCCAGAGGAGGAGTAAAAGGCAAGGAATAAGATGTGGTTTGCATGTTTTCCATCCTCTGGTATTAAGTCATCAATGTGACTGTGGCAGTTGGCATCAGGCTGCTCGGGTGATGCTGGGATGGGGAAGTAGGGGTTGTGATAGGGAGAAGACTTAGCTGAAGAACAGAGGCAACCTATGAGCAGTTGAATAATAAGGAAAAAGTTTGACTTGCAATTATTTGCTACTCTGTAATTATCAGTAGAAGCAGATGATTCAGAGTATCTTGGGGAAAGAACAGCTGGGTTTTCCCTTGCTTCAGAGGAAGAGGAGTACTGTCTCCAACTAATTCAGTTTTGTTTCCTTAGTACTGATTGGCCATTTCTGATGCTGTTGGTGACCTTTTGAAATGAAACACAAGCTATGATCATGATGCATCTATATAGTTACTAGTATACAGTTGTTGATAGTCCAGATGATCAATTCTACTTCAAAGTTACCTATCATTTTTGGCTGACATACTTGGAGTTTTGCATTTCGTATGATTTGGAGCTGAGTGATAAGCACTCATGTAATCACAAAATTGGTCTGGAATGAAGCCCAGTTATTTCACAATATGCAACACTCTGGGATTCATGGAAAAACAAATCTCAAATAATGACTTGAGCATCTGTATACCAGGTGGAACAAAGGCAGGTTAATGCAGGGGCTATAGTCCTTGTTACAAGCAGATACAAGTGTGGACTTCAGTGCTGCAGGCTCACTCCTGCTCTGAAGTAAGCAAAACATGCAATAGTGCCAGCTATACTAAAATGGAAAAACCTCATACATGAAACAGCTTCCCCTTCTGCTGTGTGTATGCCTACCCGTTCAGGCAAATAAAACTCTAGGTCCAAAGAATAGCCAGAAGCCCATGAGTTAAGCCATCAGCCTACATACACAGCCGAAGAGAGGCCCCTGAGGTTTCAGTTTTATACTCACACATTTGAACTTGGACTCTCTGCTTTGCAGCAGAGTGCCCCAAACAAGCATAATTCAGAATGGGAGGGACCTCAGGAAATCTCTAGTCTAATCTCCTGCTCAAAGCAGGGACAGTTTGAGGTCCAGCCAGGTGGATAAGAACTATTCCTAGTTGGATCTTGAAAACCTCCCCAGATGGAGACTGCGTAACTTCTCTGGGCAACCTGTCCCACTGCCTGACTGTCCTCACTGTGGGAAATGCCTTTTCCCTTGTGCCCAGGCTGAACCTCTTGTGTTCCAACTTACGCCAGTTCTCTCATTCTCCCACCATGCCCCACTGACAACCATGCCTCCTCTTCTTGATGAGCTCCTTGTTGGCTGTGGGAGTGACTCTTGAGCCCCCAAAGTCATCTCCTCTGTGGGCTGAGCAGACCCTGCTCCTGCAACCTTTCTGCAGGGATGTTCCAGTCCCACTGTCCGGGCAGCTCTGCCCTGAGCTTGCTCTGCTTTATTCAAGACTTCCCTGCACTGGAGGTGCCAAAACTGTACATGGTATCTAAGAATTGCTGAGCAGAGGGAATAACCTCTTCCCTCGTTCGCTGGCCAAGCTCCTGTTCCTACACCCTGTGAGGCTACCAGGGTGCAGGGCTGGCTTGTGCTCTGCTTGCTGTCTGCCGGGACCCCAGGGCCTCCTTGGAGAGCTGGTCCCCAGCCAGGCAGACCCCAGCCTCTCTCGAGAATTTGGGCTTTTGTTACAAGAAGCAGATCATAAACACAGCATAGTTCCTGGACTTACCTATGTTATGTGTGTCCAGAAGATGAGGTTGCCTTCAGGCATCCTGATGCAGAAGATTAGTTTATTTGAGCACTTAGCAACTTGTCATTGTTTGAAGCACAAGCATGGTTTAATAAAAAACAAAAGATGCATTTTAACAGCCCTGAGTGAAATGTTTTATGCTCAGAATCAATTCCAGTCTAGGGAGTTTTTTATTCACCCCTTTTCTCCTCTGGTACAAGGTGTCTTTAAGAACATATTTGGTAATCCAGGAGATATCTCTGAGTCTTAAACAGCAGCTACTCAATGTGACTGTGTATTTGCTTCAACATAATAAGAAATTCTCCTTTGCATCCACTTGCTACTGACATTGCTTGGAAGTCACACTGTATGTGCTTCCTTGCTTTTCTCAAAGATGCTGTAAAATTCTGTCTTTAAGTTCAAAAACAATCTTCCTCTCAACTTCTGAATGACTGAGATAGGTGAGGGTTAGCTGCAGTGAAACCATTAGCCCTCATGCTTAATTCAACCAGTGCATTAGCCTGAACAAATTTCACTTCAGTAGTGTTAAAGCTCCATGGGCGTGTTAACTAGGATTTATCTCACTAGGGGTTTATTACTTTGTAATTAATTTTTATTAATGCTTTAATAAAAAAAAGGCCATGCAAGGCTGAGAATGGACTTGATGTGTTTTGGGTTTGTTGATTTTTTTTTTTAAACTCTGGCATGCTGCAGTGGACCTGCGGACCTGCTACAGTGTTAGTGATGGCCTCTTCCTATCTGAAGAGCCCCACATGCTGTCAATGGGACCAGATAATGAAGCTGATGTGTTGTGCTTTGCCTTTGGGTGAATGGTCGTATCTCTAGCTCCAGATCTGTGTGCAGGGTTGGAGCCCAGCAGTTAATTTATCTGGTGGACTGCAGAAGCTCTATAGCCTCACAGAGCACAAACATTTAAATAGCTCAACAAGAACCTGTTTTCTACTGTCAGTCATCCCATAGTTTGCCTAGTCCAGCTACAGATGAATCAATTTTTAGTGACAAATTTATGCAGTCTAAAAGAATCAAAATGCATTTCTTCATTTAGGTTTTCTGATCTGTTTCATCTTTATAACTTGTCACAATCCCATATTTACTCAATACACAGACTCTTTCCTTTTTTTGATTTCCTCCTTTAGCTATTTGTATACCATGCTGTTTTCTTTGCTAAAAATATTTAACCATAATGATGTTAGCAGCAGTACTATTTTAATGAACAATAGATTTCATAGCTTGAGGGGTGTCCTCCTATAGTCCTGTTTTCTCGTGGGGACTGAAACTATTCTGTGTGAGACATGTCTGATGTCTTGTTTTAGTTATGCACAATCCAGCTTTCCAACTGCTAGGAGAGGCAGATTGTGACTAACATTTAACATCTTTTATAGTGCTGGAAGATGTTAAGTTAGGAATGGGATGATCTCTTTTTTTATTTTTTCATTCTCTTATATCTTCATTTTTGGTCTCAAAGGTGCTATCCACCTGCCTCTAGCTGGCTGGGAAGCAATGCTCTGACTTCAGGTAAATCTCAGGTTTGAGTGCTTTGCAGCTCAAGAAAAAATGTGGGTCTGGAGATTGAAAAGAAAAACACAACTTGGCAATAAATAGACCTGACATGATGGAATTATTTAAAATGAAAATTAAATCCTAATTATCAGGGACAGATGATTTAAAGACGGACAAGCTTTTGTTACCACTTTCCTGGATGTCTGCAGGAGGAACTCCATCTGCTCTGAGTTTTGGGACTGCATCTAAGGCCAGACTCGCTGTCCATATGCACAGTGAGACAGGCTGGCCCTGGAGGTGGCTTTCCAGAGCCTGTGCACCGGAATGGCTGAAGCTACCCTGCCAGACATGGGCTTTGCCCAGAGCTGGGTGAGCTGCTGAGTGCCCAATGTTTGACTGCTGTTGTACCCAGCTATAAAGCCTAGCCTAGACATGGCCGTGGTCCTTCAGGCAAAACCAGGGCAGAAGTACAGCTGAGCAAACTCGCTGTGAGACATGGCAGTCTTCAGATTGAACCAAAGTGGAGAGAGGTTCAGGACAAGTCAGGATTTGCTGGTTTTATCACAGTGTGCCAGCTGGCCTCCTGTGCAGATGGGGCTATCTGGGTTTTGTGCTGTGGGACTGCTGTAAAGATCTGCAAATGTGAATCAAATTGAATGCCTTTATTAGAGAAAAAGACCAGAAAGGCAGGGCTTACAGGTTCCTGTGCAGTTCCTGCGTGGTCATGGGTAACTCAATTAACTGCTCAATGCTTCAGTGCAAGCCATCTGTAACATAAGCATCATGATACTTACCTGCCTCTGAGGGCCATTTACTTAATTAAATTGCTGAGATATTCAGGTAAGAGATACTTAAAACAAGTAGTTCTGTGTGCAGTAGAAGTAATGGAGCTTGGTTTCCAATGGCTTTGTCTTGTGGTTCATTGCCAGCTCTGATTGAAACTTTCCCTCTGGGCTAGGACTTCATGAGGGTTTTCTTTCTAATTCTCTCTCCAGGATTCACAGGCACTCAATAAGAGGTAAGCTTGGCCTTTCCTATAGAAAGGTCACTCCCAGGGGATGTTTCTTGGATGTCTCTCCTCTGCCCAGCTACCTGGCTTTTTAAGAGATATTTTTTTTCTGTGTTACTGCAGCTGTAAAACTTAGTCCAAGTCAGCCAGTAGGTTTACGTGGTACAGGAGGGGGGAGACTTGCAGCCACATTCAGCTGCAAACTCACAGGGCAGCTTGCAAAAGCCTTGCTTTGGAAAGCATGTGGAAACCAGAGCATGATGGCGGAGACCTATTGCTTAGAAATGATGGAGGAGCCGAGGCAGGCAGTGAGGTTTGAGTGTCTAACTTGGGCACTGTTAGAAAGAGGAAACCCCTAAATCATGTGGATGCTTTGCTTATCTGCTCCAGTATGACGCTGTCAGAAGGATGCCTACATCCCTTTCTCCTTTTTAATCATTCCATTTGCATCTGGACACATTCCTGTAAGGAAAGTGTGGTTTATCAATTTTCCTCAGTGCTTAAGACCAGGGAGAGCCTGTCAAAACCAGTTAGCTGATCCCAGGCCTCTTGTGTTGATAGCTCTGCTGCAGCTCCTCTTGCTGTAATTCCTTCTTGCTGACAGGCTGCCCAACTGGGAAGAGTTTTGGAGGATTTTTCAGCTATTCCAGCTTTTATGCATACTGCCTTCTGGGACTCCCACAAACAGACTGGAGATAATGCAGATGCACCTTGGCACCCCATTTTAAATTAGGCTGGCAAATGCATTGCGAGTCTAGGAGAGCAGCTGAGGAATCGCTCACTGCAAAGAAGGACGTCTGAAGAGAGGTCTTGAGACGGGGAACGTATCTGCTGGCCTCTGTTTGAAGGTGTGTGAAAATACATACCACTAAACCTGCACCCTTTAGGCAGTACTCCTGCTGTGGTGAAGCCTGTTATCAAGTCAGCTCAGGAGTTCACATTTTCTCCCTGTTACAGTCTTAGTCTGGGTAAAGCACAGCAAGAAACTCCTCTGAGCTACATTTCTGTTTCTTTGGGCGCTGCTCAGCTGAAGCTGGGAATAAAGTGACTGTAGGGTGTAAATGCAGAGTGACATCACTTACTGGTGAAGGAATTACACTGCAGATGCAGAGTCTGGCTTTTGGGCTTGCAGCTGCAGAGAAAATGAGCAATGAATAGGCAGTTAATTGAAAGCTAAAGTAGCTATTTACTGACAGTATAGTCTTGCCTTTTCTCCTATGTGTAATCTGTGTGAGATCACTCAAAGTCAGACTCTTTGACCCAACTTGTTTCCAATATTTGTTTGTTTTCCCTTCTCCAGCTGAATTATATGCCATGCTTTTCATTCTTTCTTTTTTTTTTGATGCCAGCTTCTTGTGCTGTTGATCCTCACTGTTGAACTGCTGCTGTGCATCAGTGGTAGAAAACTGATTCTTTCACTGAGCCAGTTAAATTCTGCTAATCTTCACTCAACAAGTCATTGCAGCTTTAGAAATAGGGATGCAAGAAGGACTACTTGGATAAAAAAGGGTTTACAGGTCTGTGCAACAGAAGTTTTAAAATTCTTTTGGGTTACCTAGAGTAAAGGTTGACTCAGGTAAAGAGGTAAATATTTGTGGGATCCCATTGATTGAATGGGGCTACTTAAGCCTGCTTAAATTCTTTGTAGGGCTGAGGGGTTCATTCCTTGAAAGAATAATGTGGTTAATAATAATGCACCTACTGGCTGAGTTGCTGACTGATAGTTTGTACCTGCTCAACTTTTTCATATTTAAATGCACTGTCTTATGAATATGTAGTGTCAATGCTTTCACTTAGAAAATTATATTAGTCAAAAGTGTAGAACAAGAAAGCATTTTACTGAGAAGATGAAGTTTTCTCATGTGACAGATTATAGAAAACAGCACAATAACACTTTAATATTCTGATGATGTAGCTGCTGATGGCCTCTGACTCTAAAAGCTCCCCATAAGCTAATGCAGAATGTGATTATTGAGCAGAAGCCCTGACAATCGGATTGTGTGTGAATACAATATTGACAATATCCTAAACACAGCCAATATAGGAACTGCTTGGTATCAGTTGCCAGTAGAGCTGGCTGTTATTTCTTTCATTAATATTAAAATAATTGGCAGTATGTGAAAAGTTTGTGCTTTTTGTAAAGGGTTAAAATATTTGGGGCAGAACTGAAATGAAATATAGGTCTCTTGCTGCTTACTTAGAAGCTTCGTGCCCCATTCTCAATCTGTCTGCGGATAGAAAGTGGGACCAAGAGCAGCCTTCCAGCTGAGTTGCCAGAGATGGAGGCAGACAGGGCTGTCTCCACAGAAATCCATGACTATATTTAAAAGAAAGGAGGTTGTACAGCTGAGAAGAAATGGGGGCACTCTACTTCCATCAGCTTGCTTGGATGCCACTTGTCAGCTTCACTAGGCAGGGATTGGTTTGATCTCCCCCCCCCCCCCCCCTGTTGTGTTATCCCCCCCCCCCCCCACCCCCCAGTAGGAAATCCCTTTTAGATGCAGAAGAGAGAAGGAAGAGGATCTGAAAATAATCTATGGAAAACTAATTTTAAGAGTGCTTCCACCTGCAAATTATTCTGACACAAAATTCCAAACCAGTTAGTAATTTTCTCCAAATATTTGAAGAGCAGTCAATCACAAAAAGTGTCTTAGCGAAAGGATTTTGCTTTAATGAGCCGCAAAGTACACAGTGAAGAAGGTTAGAATAGCTCTTTAACTGCTTCATATCTGAACACCATCTAATGAACACTTCAGAAATGCCAGAAGCACAGCATGGACTTGCATTGATATTTACACTGAAGAAGCGTCCGGGACTTAAAATGAGGACCCAATGTGGTAGATGCTAAACAAGGGGTGGTTTATACTGGGAAGGTACTCATGGTTGTGAGTAAAGCCATGAAGGATGTAAAGGGAAGTGATCTGGGAGCTGATGTGGGCAGGGTGACCAAGGCGTGCTGGGAACACGGCCATGGCTGTTGAGCCTGAGGAATCCTGAGTGATGCCCCAGGTAAGGGCACAGGTGACAGTGTCAAGATGCTCACAAAAATGCTGGAAATCTGACATCAAACCGAGACAGAGGTGGACTATTTAGAGTAGTTCTAAAAATAGGTCCAGGGATGTTTATGGCAGCAATTTCATTGCTTGGAAACAGACTTTTAATATCTAAGCTTTGTGCAATATATGCAGTTGCATCTCCAGGGAATTAAAGTAGCAAGAATTATTTGGATTGCTTGCGTATATTTGTATTACTGTTCAGAAGCCAAATCTCCTTTTGTTTGTGGTGTGTTGATTAATTTCCTGGACTGAAGCTGCACGTGAAAAATGTTTCAAGCCGTTTAAGGCGCAGGCTTTTATTTGGTAGAAGCATTTTGCAATTGGTTATTAAATGCCTTTGCTGTCTTAGAGCTGAGCCTCCCTTTGGCTCTGCAGGCTGGACAGCTGGATTGGAGAGTGCCAGATTGCCCACCAAGTCTGGAAAGATGAATGAGGAAAAAAGTTTCCTTGTAAATGAACCCAGTAACTTGGCAGAAAACTTTCCCTTCTGACTTACTTGCAATGTCTCTGCCTCGGAAGCAGCAGAAACCACTTTGTATTCATTTGAATTTGGTTATACTTGGAGCAGGAATAGCTGCATTTGGTGGTGTTATGTCAGAGAAATAACCAGAAGCCTCAGAACAGGTCTCCACTGTTTCCAGAGCTCTACATCTACCTCGGAGTTTTTTCCTCCAAATTCAGTAGCCTTTAAATTGTCTGGTTGTGTTAACATAACTGCTGAACTCAGCTTAATGCAGGAATCCTGGTTTGGAAATGTACATCTGAGCTGGTGGTGCTGGGGAGACAGCCCCAGTCTGCACTCGGGGGTGATGCAGGTTATCTGAAGATCATTGTGTCATTTGGTCGTTTAATCTAATGCTTTGTGCTGCGAGTGAGATTGCTTTGAACCTTTGTCTCAGAAGAACTGTGCATTTTTACTTTGCAGGGAAGGAAGCTAGGAGAGGTCAGATCTCTGCCTGTGACAGTGCCTAACTAGTTCTCTCTTAGACAGACTACTTTTTGCCATGCGGTAAATTGTCTTCTCTTCCAGGTCACCTTAATCACAGGGTGGTTACCCTACAAAACAGTGGACTTCTGGCAGTTGGAAGCAGACATTGACTGGTATCTCTGTCCTAAGAAATACCTTGTGGAGTGGAAATTGCCCAGGCTGGCAATCTCTGTGTACTTCAGTACAGGTTTACCTGCTTGGGTCTGCCTGCAGGCATGAGTCCTGCACTGCATCCTGGAGAGGAAAACAGCACTCAGAGGCTGGTCTAGAGCTGCACAGTGACCCCAAGGGCACTACTCCATACTCACGTGTGCTGCTGTGCCAGGTGTCAGTGGGGAGTGGGGACCTTGGACTGCCCTGACTGCCCCATGATTCTCAGATGCTGCTCGTGAGCTTGGTCCTGCCTGTGCTGCTGAGTCTTTCCCATGTTGCTCCTTTCAACTGTGTCCTGAGTGGGACCCCTTTCAGCAGGTTTAACCATCTTGCAGGGAAGTCTGTTGGGATGGGCTTAATTTGACTCTGCCAGACCTCAAGTTTCATGCATTTCGTCATAGAGCTGCGATTATCCAGGCATTTGGGATCTGCTGACCTGCTGTAACTGGAGCAGCTAATCTTATTGTGAGGAAAACAGGCCACAGACGTGCCCTAGAGATCTGACATAAAGGAGTAGCTTTTAGTAAAAGTCTGGCCTTGCCACGGACTCCAGGTTACCAGGTGACCCACAACCCTGTCATGTACTTATAACATAGCTGCTGTGTGGGGTTTTGTACACAGAGAAGCAAAATATTTTGGAGAGCTTATAGGTATCTAATGGGACATGATATTGGGTGAAAGTCTGGCTAGCTTTCATTTTCTTTATTGTGCCAGCTTGAAAGAGAGACTAGGACAGCTCATCCTGATCAAGATGGGGGAAATGAAATGTTCTGTTATTAAAATAAGCCCTCCTGGAAAATAGAAGTGATGCACCATTTTCTAAAGATGGACACTTCTGGAGACAGTATACAAAATAATTAAAACCTCAGCCAGTTAAAATAGAAAACAAACCATTAATTATTCACTGATGTTCTAATAAAGAAATGACGATCAGTTGTGCAGGAAGTCAGGACCACTCCTGGTAAAGCTTCTGCTGCACTCTGGTAGAAGAAATACCCCATCTTTCAAAAACACCTTTTTTTTTGTGCTACTTAGTGGCTCCAACTGGATGGAGCTTTATTGTAGTGATTGGAGGACCTTGATTCCAGTTCTGAATGTCTGATGGCAGAAGACAAGCTGGCTTGTCTTTGTGCCTCAGTTTTCTATTGACAACAAAAGGCTGTGACACAACCTTGAAGTATGTTGGGACTTCCAGTGAAGAGCTGTGTTTAGGAACAGAACAGGGTGCTTATTTGCTGTGTATCTTCTAATGAACTTAGTATTTGTAAAAGTGCTCAGTTTGGTTCGTCTGGCTCTCTTCAGGGACTCAATTGTACACTTGGGAGAGGACCACTGCTAAGGTCCTGCAGGGCCAGTATTGGCCCCCATGGTCTCGCACCTCCAGAGACATCTTCAGACAGGTACCACCACTGTGACAATATCAGTGAGACCGGAGGCTCCCTGGGAGCCCCTGGAGGTACGTGCCATCCAGAAGCTGGTTTGAGCATTCAGTGGCCCATCAGATCTTCACCCATAAAGATGGTCCCTGCAAGGTGGGTGGGAAGGAGAGCAGTTTAAGGAAGCAGTGTATTGCATCATCAGGGCAGGAGCCAGGTTACTTGGCTTGAGACCTCACACTGCAGAGAGCTCTGTTGTTAGGTGGCTGTGGAAGACATCAGCATATGGGTCAGAATAGGCAACATTGCATCATCTGTGCCTCTGTCAGGGTAGCCATTCAAATTTTAATACAATACCATCCCCAGCCTAAAGTGCTAGGATTTGAGGTTTTCATTTGAAAATCTGCCATGTTCCCTTCAGTTCCAGTCCTTCCAATTCAAAACCTTGCTTCTTCAAACTAAACCTTCAAGTTGTTAATCCTAAGATGCTACAAATACCACCTCTGTTGATGGGGAGCTGGCTCAACTCTGGCAGATATGGCCTTAGTTTTGAATTCTGTTCATGCATGTGCAGCATTAACAGTTTGAATCGATGGAATAGCTGAGGAGTAGAGGTTACCATTTTAGCTGTCTTGTGAGTCCTATATCCAAAACATGTAATGTGGTGCTACAGCAGCGTTTGTGCTTGTTGGTGGTTTTTTTTTTACCTGGAAAGTGCAACCTTCTTCACAAAATGTTACCAACAAAACAACTGCTTGGAAAATTGTCCCATAAATATTGCCTGCTGAATGTGACAAGGGATCTGCAGATGCTGTCTGCGGTATATCCACTTCTCCTGTCTAAGATAGGACTTCAGCTTACTGCAGGTGAACTGCTGTAGCCATTTAAAAGGAAGCCATGGTGGGCAATAAAACAGGAGCAATCTGTATAGTGGGAGCAGAATCTCCAGAGACTCACGGCCTGGCTGCGCCTTGCCAGGGGGTTGTAAATATCACCACTCCTGCACACACAGAACCCCCAAAACAAGGTCTGGAACTGAAGAGGATGTGTGGCCCAGGTGTGTGCAGGAGATGAAGGGAAAGTTAAAGAGACACATCCAGGGGCGCAATCTGCAAAAGGAAGAGGGAAGGGGATGTTTGGACAGAGGGAAGAAAAAGGTCTGGAAGAATGAGCAGAGCGAGTGAAATTTCAAAGAAAAGAAGGGATCCAAACCCTGAGACTTCCACAGATTAATAATGATTGTTTTCACTGTAGCTCAAGGGATGGCTTTAAACTCCTTGGGGGGAGTCAGATTAGACAACTGGAACAATTCCTTTAGGTGATGAAAAGCCACAGACCAGGCAACCTGTCCCAGAGGGTTTGCATCCAGATGAGATCCAGAAAAGCAGTGCAGTGTGGGGTAAGTGACGTACCCAGGTTACCAGCAGAGTTGTGAGCAGTCCTTTACTCCCTGGCCCTCCCATTCTGCACCCAGTCCACCGTGCTTGCGAGACAATTGTTTGAATTCACTGTAGCACTGAATGCTCTTTCTGAAACTCTGGCAGAAAAAGAATACTAAAATATATTTTGCTATTTAAAAAGAAAATAACAATCTTGCTTCTGAGGGTGTTCAAGCATTCATTTTCTGAAGATACAAACAGTCTCTCTGTTTAGAAACAGAATGAACCCCCCACTTTCTTCTTTTTTTTTTAAAATGGAAATGAAATAACACTGGAGAACGAAGCCAGCAGCGCTTCACAGTAAGAAAGGGCAGCTCAGTGTGAGGTGCTGAATAATATTAAAACAGCAAATAAGTGAGCTGACAACAGTAAGCCCAGAGAATGCATCACATGTTCGAGACTGTCTTACTGGAGAAGGACTTACGTGGGGAAATGTGCAAAAAGGTATTTGTGCATATTTCAGGAGTGCTGCTCAGTAAATGGTTTTGAACCAGGTCTACCTCACTATTGGAGCTGTAGGGAACTCAGCACAGTGATGGAGGGACGCTGACTAGATGTTTGACAAAGTCTTTTTTTACTGTGTTTTGTTCTTCTAGTGTATGTGAAAAGTGCTAACTTTCCAAAGAAAAATGTAGTGCTTAATTAAAAAAAAGGGGGACACCCCCTCCAAACATAGCTAGAAATAAATGCCCTAAAAATTAAAATTTTTGGAAAAATCGTTCAATTTGAAAGGATACCAAAATGCCTCTCGAGCTTTGTAGTTCTTGTGCTTTAAGGTGCCCTTCTCTTGAGCTCTGCAGTGCTCAGCTTGTGAGCTGGACTGTGTCCATGTTGCACTATACATAATTTCACCTCCTTCCATCCATTATCATGCTTTCCACCAACATTACATGGGGCTAACCTTGCTATGGCACTTAGCTGTTATGCCTTATGGAGAGACCAGTATTTTTAAAGTCAGTTAACTCTTGCCACAACACTTATGTCAAGTATTGCCAACAGCTGTTTTGCCACAAAGATACCGGAATTTCAAGGGAGGAACAAACATCCTTTGAAACCCAGTCCTCAATGAAGAGTATAAACTTTACTGTTGATGCTGATGGCAAGGTGGTTTTCCCCTTGCTAGGCTGAAAGTATGGCTCAAAAAGAAATTATTGCTTTCTCAAAGAGCCTGATACAAAGCTCACAGACTATTTGAATGATTCTTGTCTCCTAAGGAGCTGTAGATCAGGCCTTCATTAGGTTAAGAGGCTGAATGAAACATTGCTGAGTCTGCTTCTCACTTGAAACTCTTTCTTGAAATACAATAGAAAGTTCTATGCGCTTCTATTTGTTAAGAAGACGGACCCCTACTTAAATTTATCATTGGCAATATGTGCTCAGTTCTTGGTGGAAGGTCTAAATTACCTTTGAATATGGTAGGATTTTTTTTCAGCTTTAATTGAATATAGATGGAAGTTCTTCCTTAGTAATTATCCCTTGCAAGAATTATTTTAGAGTGGATACATTTCATAAGAAACGTTTCTAAGGTATTCAGTCTTGGCAGAGACAGGAGTGATGGGAGCAAAGTGGGACAAAAAGTAATTTTATCACTTGATTAAAAAAAAGTTTTGTCTAATTTTTAGAGTTAAACTTACTGTGGTCTTAGCTACTGCTGAATGAAGTGTTGCTGAAAGAAATATTCACGCATTTGGGTTTTGGAGTTTCTACATAAGTTCTGGTGCATTGAGTAGGCATTTCTTCACAGAAAGGGTCATTAGGCATTGGAATGGGCTGCCCAGGGAGGTGGTGGAGTCACCATCCCTGGCAGTGTTTAAGAAAAGACTGGATGTAGCACTTAGTGCCATGGTCTCGTTGACATGGTGGTGTTATGGCAAAGGTCCCAGAGGTCTCTTCCAACCAAATTGATTCTTTGAAGGGCCCCTATTTGGATTTGTTCTTTGCATTGTGATTGTGGTCCAGGCTTTCTGTCCTGGGCTCTGCAGATACCGGAGTTAACCACTTCTTCCAGGAGTGTGCAGTCTTCAGGGGGGAAAAAAAAAAAGCAAAGATGGACCTTCACTGAGTTTTTGGGCAAGAAAATGAGTTCATGCAGAGTTCTGGGTAGTCATAGCCAGATTGCAAAGAGTATCCAAGTTCATGTGAAGTCAAGCTAATAATTTTTATCCTCCCCTGTAGTCAGGATAACACAAAGGCAGTGCTGTCATCTTTCCTAGAGTGGAAGGTGGAACAGAAGTACAGGGAAACTAGATGGACTAAGCTTTGACAGAAAAGCTTGTAGCCAAATAGATAATTAAAGCAGGTCCTTCAGAGCATGTAGTCTTTGACTTAAAGGAGGACTGGTTTCTCTTTCTATTGCTTCTCTAAGCATCTTTCATTCTTTTTTTTTTCTGTCTTCTGCAAATGTTTGTGTGTTGCACTGATTTGAGTAATCCAATACGAGGTGGTTTTTTCCTGTTTTTAAGTCTAGTCTGATCAGTTACAGCTGTGTTAAATAAGGCTGCTTCTTCTTGGCCTTATGATTGTTTTTGAAGTTGGCATAGAACAGTGTTCATCTCCACAGTAAAGAGCAATTAATGACTCCACACAGCTTCCTAAAAAGCATGAAGTAAACATAATTGTCCTCATTATGTTAATTACAGAGCTAACAGTATATAAAAATTTTCTAGTTGAGGTAAATAAAGCCTTAATATCACTCTGTGCAGTTAGGTGCTGAAGTAAGAGTTAATTTTGTAAGAGAATTTTCTTGCAAACATCAGTAGGAATTGGGAATTCTTCTCAAACTTGGCTTGTGTATGTTGACATTTCATTGACTCTACTCTTGCTGCAATGTTGGTATTGCTGAATTATTCAAGGTTGTGAGAAAGGCAAGTTGAGATCAAATCCAGAAGAGTCTGTTTCTTTGTCCTGTGCTGGGGTCTTGCTCTTTCTTGGTCTCAAAAAAATGTATTGATCATCAAGTAGTGTTGTTGCTAGACCAAACTGTGTATTTAAGCTGCTGTCTTTCACTGATGTGCAACTGACGTCGAGTTTAACATAGCGTGGGCGATGCTGGCTGAAGTTGTAATCCTACAACAGGGAAACCTGTCAAGTGTAACTATCAGGTATAAATATCCAGCAATGGCTCTGCAATGTAAAAGCGCTAGTGTTTTTTGTTTAAAAATATTTCATTTAGTATTTAACATCAGTCTGTAGTCAACTGGGACGTGTAAGATTTAGCTAGCTGCAGGCTGGACATGGTGTCTGTAACAGACACTATGCCAACAGACGTGCGAGAACCCCCTTTGGAGCTACTTGTCTTTCTGCATTGAGTGTAACGGGAGTCTGCACAATGAGCTCAGACTGGACAATAAGCATTTAGAAAACTAAAATGATCTCAGATGAATTATGTCTTAAGTAACAGGTAGCATCTACCGCAGAAAAGGAATAGTGACTTCTTACGTCATTTGGAGGGTAGATCTCTTAGAGATGGTACCCAAACAGATCTTCCCTGAACTGCTGATGCAATCCTTGGAGACAGACTATTATTACCAGGGATTCTGTTAACTCTGAATTTTTGCATGCTTTTTTTTTTTGTTCCTGAGTTTAAAGGGTAGGGTAGACTTCTTAAAATCTGCAGGTATCATTTCCCTCATGTAGATACTGTTTTTCTGTGTGGCAGTTTGATCTGGAAACTGAGGATAATGTTTTCATACTTGCACAAAAAGCTCCTGAACACTTACAAGCCTGTGTAGTCTGCAGACTTACTCTTGCCACATCTCTCTTTACAGGTGAGATATACTTCCTTTTGGACCAGCTGTTTCAAAGGTTTTTATTCATGTAGTGAATAGCTGAGGAAAATCAACTGCTTGAAAGACCGAAAGAGTTTGACTTCTCTCTTTTATCAGGAAGAGAAAGGGCCATTCAATCACCATCATTTCTAGATCCTTGGAGATCTTTCTATAACAGAGTCTAACTTAAATCCCCCACTTATATGCAGTTGGAAGAGAGGGGTCATTAAAGATCTACAACCTTACTGAGGTTTTCTGTTCCTACTCTCATTATTGAGGCTGACAGCAGTCCAGAAGCAGGCTATACATCTTCAGGCTAGGGATGGTACTTTTCCAGCGTCCTGTAACACTGCCATGTAAAGGTAAATATTAGACATTTGGAATAGTTGGCACTCGTTATGAATAAGCAGTTCTCATTTTTTGAAAACAAATCCATGCTTGAGCTGACCTGTGATAGACTTGCTTGATATTGAATCAAAAAATCCTCTCTGCTGAAAAACTGGAGCTGTCATAAACTTTGTCACAAGTGCCGAAGACTTAAAAAAAAGCACAAACCTGCTGTGCTAACCCTGCTGTTTACTCTGTTAATACGTGATTACCTGGGAAAAATGTGCCCCAAGATAATTTTTAATGCAGCGCTAATCACAGACTTAAAATATTCTGTGTATTTAAAAAAAATTGGTATCTGAAGCATGCAATGTATCAATGACATCTTCTCTCTAAATATTTTTTTTATTTTAAAAAAACAGCCTTCACTGCCTGAAATAAAAATACTGTATCTGCTAGTAAGGACTTACGTGGTAAATTAAACCTGGCATTGGGTCATAAAAACATCACCCTGGACTGGTATGTGTTTCAAATTCAGGTTCTTTTATTTCTAGAGATAATACTCAGAAGGGATCTATACTAGTGTAGCATAGTTTCGTAGATGTACTGGAATGAGATATACAGGTAAAATACACCCTTATTCTGAGTTGTAATGACATCCACAGTGAGTTTCTTACTTTAGCTATACTTATTTATAAACAAAATTATAATGAGATATAATATGTGTAGAGGAGATCTTGGAATTGTGTTTACGTAGCCAAGGGTATAGAGACATACCACAGGATGCACCTGTCCAATCGAAAGAAAATAAAAACTTAGACTGATTATTTTATATGAATTGGTGAATGCATTGCAAACTATCTGAAAAAGCTGGTCTGCTCGAATTGTGGAAAAGGTGAGTGGAGATCACCTCGGGGAAGGCACATGACAAGTGTTTTGCCTGGAAATACTTGATATGCCAACTGAGTGCTCCATTCTCCAGTGTTGCTCTGTCTGCTTAGCTCCAAAGCAGAGAGGTAAGTACCATGGAAGAGCTTTCAGCAGTGGAACCATTTTAAGCAAAGCAGTATCTTTTTCCTTGCATGTCAACCTCAATTCACTTTGAGTACTTGGAAGAGCAAATTAAATTCAGCTTTGCTAAATTCTCCTTCTGTAAGTAAGGGTCAGGAAGGGCTTGGGGACTTCATATTCATGTTTGTGTTAACTGCCAAAATGTCTTCTGTACAAATCTGTTTGTGCGAGGTGAGAAAGTGAATGAGGTGGTGATGTCCACATGAATCGAGGTCCACAATGTTGTAGCTTGTGTTTTCACAACCAAAAGTTTAATGAAAAACCCATCAGAACATATGTACCATTTCAACTCGAAGAATCTTCTGAACCTGCACTTCTTTTTCAGGTATATGGGAATACTAGCTCCTTTTCCCTGTTCCTAGTAAAACATATAATTATGGCAAAACCAGACACCTTTACCTTACGATCACAAATGTATGTCTTTTCACAAGTGCTGAAATTGTCAGTTTACCATGCTCTTCTGTGACCAGGAATAGCAGTACTAGGCCACGTATACTGAGCTCGGAGTAATTGCTTTTGTTAAGAAATTCTCTTGAGTGTGCAGAAAATGTCTTGGAAAAGGGGGCATTGTTTTGGGAAACTGCAGCTGTCTTCTTTCCAAGGTACCATCAAAATAAAGCCCACATTTGCTATTTCTTATTGAAAGAATTCTCTTAAGTTGCTGATGGGATTTGTTTTCAAATATGTTTTAACAGACTTCTCTAAAGCCCCTGTTTCTGACTTGCGTACTGCTCCAAAGCCTTGTTTGCTGGTGTGACAGTAAGCTGACAGGCCAACAGGAAACAAAGGGTTTATCTGGCATGGATTATATGAGGGGTATTTCATAGCTTATGTTGTTGGGCATGAGGAGAAAATATATCCTGAACATACTTCATATTTTCATTGATTAGTTTTGTTGGTCTCAGAGGCAGGTAGCAACATAAGAGAATTGCTCTATATTAAAATGCCTACAGTGGTGTTGCACTTTCTAGCAGTACTGAGGCACAGCTTTTGCTTTGTAGGCTGGAGTAGGGCGTCTCTTTTGCAAACTGCATTATGCCAACAAACGGTTTACCAGAGAAATGCTGGAAAGAAGACTTTTCTATTCTGGTTTAAAAATTTGTAGCTGCAATTTAATTTTTCGAAAGCAAAGACTGGAAGCACAGAAGGAAATATCTCAAAGCTGTGTGACTTTCAGCAGCTAAGGGCACCGGCCCTACGCAAGCCTAGTCCTTTTCACGTCTTAATGATGTGGGTAGCCAGGATCACTGAAGACTTCTGAATCTTGAACTGTGCGAACAAGGCTTCTGTGATACCAAGGAGTTCAGGTGACCTCTCTAGCACTTGGGTTTTTGTTCTGTTTTTTTTTTAAGAAAAAAACAAGAGGCAAACAAATCAAACAGTCCTGCTCATCTCAAATAAGGCAACAGTGCTAACTACAGTTTGCAAGGTGTTCTCTTCTTGGAATGTAGGGTCTGAATTCATACCAGTTAGCAGCAGTATCTTTTTGGTCACACTAAGATAAATAAAACAGTACCTCTAAAGCTCTTGAGATTCTAAGGGTTTGGCCAGCAGAGTTGAGGTGGGAAAGGGATAATGTGGCTGACATAAAAGGAATTTAATCAAAGTTCTTTATATTCAGAATTTTGAGCCTGAAACATACATAGGTTTTCATAAATATATTAGATCCAGTGTATTTGTTATTGGAGGCAGGCTACAATATATCGCCCCCTTAGTGAGATTCTGTTAGCCAGATCTCAATATATCCGTGTTTTCTTTCCAATCATCTTTGACTTTCCCTGGTGTTTTTTTTCTCAACTGACAGTTCTGTCCACCAATTCTGTAATTAATGTCTATCATTTTAAGTGATGGGCTAAAGGCCAATATTTAAGGTCAGGGCCATGAACGTCGGACTTCCCTTGAGAGTAGAACTGGTTGAGTAGGAAGAATATTGATTCACTGAGTAGATCAACCAAAAAGAAGGAATTTTTTCAAATGCTTTTGACCTAATAAGCATCCAACCATCTATACTTGAGGCAAGTTAATGAAGGGGTAAATCGTATCTTGTATGAATTATGCATCAAAATACAAAACAAAAAACTTTGAAAAAGCAGCCTGGAGGCTAGCTGCAGACAACTGGGAGTGTGCCTTAGCCAGGGGTTAAACTTGATTTATAGAAAATTCAGAAATAAGTGAATTTGACCTCTAATTCAGAGTGGAAGCTGATTCACCTCTGTGGCTACTTTAGTGGATCTGCATCTTTAATAAGAACATATAAGCAAAAGCTGAATTCACTGTTTTACCTAAAAATGTATGATCTAATTCACATAAAGGGAGAATCTGTAACTTATTCTTCCCTTAAATGGTATCTTTTAATTTAGGAAAAAATCATCCCAGTTCATTCCCACCTTTCCCCCATATGTGTAAACCTCAGCAACTATACTTTTCATCATTGGGTATTAGCATCAATTACCGAGCATTAAAAACTTCCTAAGCTACTCAAAGAACATTGCAGATGATGAAAAAAAGCACCCCCTTCTGCCCCCTAAAAAAAAAAACCCAAAGATGGTTCTGCCATGCTACTCATGACAGGCATTGAAGAAGGTCCTAAGTGAGTTCAGGTGCCCATCTCCCTCCTGGTGGAAATCCCAGTCTCGAGTCTGCTTGTGTTTGATTATCTGAAACCCATGAATTCTGTATTTGTGTCCCTGGTCTAAATGAATGATGTGGAAATGTCAAAGCAGCTTTTTGTATGATGAACAGTAATAGTGAGAGAAGCAAAACAGTGATCCAAAAAGACCTTTAGATGTCTTGGCTGAGTTTAACTCTCTTGCCAAATCTTAGCTACAAATAACAGAAACAGCCTGCCCTGCAGTAGAAGAAAAGTGCCATGCAAGAAATGTCCTTATCTTCTGGGTTATCCACTTTGATACTTTTATCCTTGAACATGAATAATTTGTTCTCAGGAAGTTGGTTTCACTGTGACAGTTAAGCATTTGTTGAGAAAACTCAGTATTGGTCCTTTCAGAGCTACCCGGTTGCCATTTTAGAGGAGAAATAGATGGAAAATGGAGAAAAACTCAATGTTTTTTTTGTAAGGGAGTCTAACAGAAATGCTCCTACCTTCTCTGATTATTTTTTTAAAATTCTGTTAGGAAGCTTATGAAACGCTGCTGACTAGCAGAATGCTATTGCTGTCCACACCTAACCATTTCAAGGTAGATAAGCAGAAGTGTTAGTCTGGAAGGGTTAGGAATAAACACTGATCTTGTCCTTTGCATGCACTAAGTGTTTTTATTATTTCCAGTTTTATATCTTTGCACCTATTTATTTCCTGTTGTCTGTCTTCTCTTTCTTGCATTTGTGGAACACCAACTTTTTAATGAGCTAGTGTGGAGCAGACAAAGGGGTCCAAGGCCAAACCTTAGTCTTCAACTTGGGTGGAAAAGGGAATAATTAAATGCTGAAAAGGTGATATAGTCAGGTGCACTGGAAAAGAGGGCAAAAGGATAATGAACAAAGGGAGGGCAGTTCTGACAAACCTCTCTAGGAGAAGCTTCTGTCAGCCACTTTCCAATATGGCATGGCTGTACTTTTACACACCACTGGCTCAGGGGAATGTTAAAAAAAATCTTAAGCAAGGTTGCATCCAATTTTCTCTGCTCAGGTTGGATGTTTTGTGAAGAGAAAGTGAGCCCTTACCTTAAAAGGCAATGTATAAAATGCTGGCAGATGAGTTAGAGGGTTTTGTGCTTTATTTCATTCATGCTCCTGGAGGATGACAGTGCAACACAAGTATTTTAACATTTCGAATGGCTCCTGTTATATGGTCATGTGGTACAGGAGGAAGCTAAGCCGTGATTAGGATGGGGTTTTCGGTAGCTGTGTGTGTAGGGATTACAGAAGCGGGCTGTGACACAAAAAGTGTGCAGAGAACGCTTCCCAGATGATACAGATTTTGGGGTACTAGTCAATAGCTCAAGGGCAGGGTTGACGTTCAGAGGGACCTAGACAGGTTGGAGGAGCGAGCCAACAGCCATGGTGCCAGGGGAATGAGGATGGCTAACAGCATCCTGGGCTGTATTAACAGGAGCACAGTCAGCAGGTCTGGGGAAGTGGGTACCCGCCTCTTCAGAAGCCAGATACTGAGGTCAGCTGGGGTTCTCAGAAGTGAAGGCCTAGAAGAAGAGCTCATAAGTGATATGTTTTTAAACATTTATCCTTGATCAGTGTGAAGGGCTACTTCCATTATCTGGAAGCACTTTGGTAGTGGAAATGGAGATGAAGAATGGGTGCAAGACTGGGTGCAGCTGGCAAAGGCCACCCTAGATCCTCAGAATGAAGGATGATCTGTTGTCTGGGCTGTGGAGCCATCAAGTTTTTGAGCTCTTATAGGAGGGATCAGGCACTTGAATTAACAGAATCAGTCACTGGCTGGTAACTGGCCATGGTAGATACCTGACAGTGTGGCTATATACAGCTGTGACCCTCCTGCATCTGGATATGCAGAGATGGGCCCCTACAGTATCGATATTGGAGACAATTACATGATTTTGTGTCGAAAGCAGGAGTTTCAACAGTTCTGAATTGAAGTGTAAAGTCGTTCCTAATTGACTGAAGGGAGTCAAAGGTGTCCTAGAACAAAATTGGCACCTTGCTGTCTGTTCTGGCAGTTTTAGGACCACATATGCTAACTGAGCCAGCCTGAGGATGTGGTGAGGCTGAGGATTTATCTGGCTTGGTGGAGGTGGGTTCAACTCCAAATCTGTCACCTGTCCCCACTTCTTGGTGATGAGCACTGACACAGCTATGGTTTTACCTGTGGTTCAGGACGTTAGGTTTGTGATTCTTGTAATCCAACCTTCCCCTGCCTGCCCTTAGATGATAGATATGAGGTGATTTTTTGTTGTTGTTGTTCTAAAATTAAATAGCTTTGTCCCACTGAGAGTAAAGAAAAAGAGCAAGAGTTCCTCTTTTTTGTCTCCCTTAAAGGATGCCAAATATGGACTGAATTTCTTAGAGAATCTGCAGCATTGCCAGTCTGTCTTTTTGTTATCTTCACAGTCTTCATCACTGACATCTGATGTGCAAATGTGGAAAGCAGGGCTTGGGTTTGTAATGCCTGCTTATTTGCTGGCTTTTTTTTTCTCTTCCCTGCTCTGTTGGGAAGGGAAAACATGTTGGTGTTTTTGTGTTTGGGGGTCTTTTGTGTGGTGTGTTTTTTCCTTTTGCAGAGCTGCCCTACAGAGTGGAGTAAATCAGAAACCTCCTGGTCATACACCTCACATTTGCTTGAGCAAATGTAAAAGGAGGTGTACATACTGATTAGGGGAAAGAAAATCAGCTCAAGCTTCTTGGCACTGTCTGTATTGGTTTGAGGGTTATCTGGACTCTGATGCCAGCTCCTCACAGTGTCTTTGGGCAGCAGGGAAGATGCTTGGAAGAGAGGACAGAATCATACACCTACTTGATTTGGCTTGTCTCCATATGTCTCTTCCTAGGGAGGTGAAGGGGAGATGTTTAAGGGAGATCGCCAACTGCTGAAAAACTTGAAGACTTTAGACTAGCTGGATTAAGACATGCTAGTGTTCACAACCAACCAAAGTAAGTCTAGCCAGCGCTTGCTATGCAGTCATTTCTGACTCACTGGCATGAAAAAGATCAGGTTATAGGTAAATCTATAGGGTAGATCTTGTCATGACTGGAATTGGGTATAATTCATCTCCATTGATCCAAAGAAAGATGATGTAACAACCCAATTTGTATTGTCATACGCTGTCAGCGTGAGTGTTAAAAATGAAACTAGCCAAAGCCCTTATGGCATAGGTCTTAAAATATTTAATCTATAACAACAGAGAGCAAATGTGGAAGGACTAGCAATAAGCAGGGAAATTAAATTTATAAAAGGATCTAGCAATTTGCCAGCATCAATATGTTAGACACAACTCTGGTAAAAGCACAGCTGTCCAGCTCTCAAGGTATGCCTACTGCAGTAGGTATGCCAAGCAGAGGTACCTGGAGGTACTGTGCCCTTTGTAGCATGATGCTGAAATTACACTAATTATTCCCCCTTCTTGAAATGGCTAATTGGCTCAAGGGTGAAGTCATGCAGGACTATCTACTTTCCAGGGTCTCAGCTACGTTCTTTTCACCTAAGGCCATTTGGACATATTGGCTAATTCAGGTGGGTTCAGATACCTCTGTATCATTGCACATTGCCCTTGGCAATTGTCAGCTTTCAGGAAAAGAACAAGCAATGTGTAATTAGCTTTGTGTTTTTACAGACTCTGATTTCACTGACTATTGTTGTAAGGGAGCTAAACAGAGCAATCTCTTGGCTCTTGCTTCTTTAAATTCAGGATAGACAGCTAGCTGCATCTTTAGTGGGAGAAGTTTTGTCTGACAATTACTTCCCAGCTGGAAAGAGTATCCAGCAAGCAGTTAGTTACCTTTGCTCATATTGTGTATTATTGGGTATTTATTTTAATTTTTTTTGTGGTAATGGCCTGTTTCTGCATACAGATATATGGTTTCCTGGGAAAGGCAAAAATCATATTGCCCATTTAGATAGTTAAGTTAGAAACAAGTTTAACAGTATGGTTAAGTAAGCGTTGGAACAAGTTATCTAAGGGATACGGTAGATTCACTCTCACGAAGCCTTCATCAAGATTGGTACTTTTCTACAAGAGACTTTTCCAGCCCAGAGGAGCTGTTGGGTTTAATATGAGTCTGAAGGATGTTCTTTGATCTGCATTACAGAAAAAGGATGATAGCAACATTATTATAACCTCTTAAAGGTCATGGGTCTGATAAAATTGCAATGGTTCAGTAGACAGTGAGAATCTCAGTCTCCTGTGTGTCCAGCGCTGGTACAACTGAGAGCTTGGCTAAAGGACTATGGAGTCTTCTGGAACAATCCACTCTTATCTAAAAAAATGAAATAATGTTAAATGATAGTTAAATTTCACATGTATTTTTTTTTGCAATTTCTTTTCCTCTCATGTACCTCAAATGCAAACTGCTATGCTTTTCCTTCTCCATCTTTGCTATGGTGGTCTGTTCCTCCTGGATAACTCTTCCCTGAGTCTACTTTCCTTGCTGTCAACATCATTGCCATGTCACAATGTTGCAGTTTGACAATGTATGTGATTGTGGAGGCAGAAAGAATGGGAAGGATGCAGTAGGTTGGAGAAAGAAATATGGGGTGGGGAGGATGATGAAGTAGCGTAACAAAACATGAAACTTGCAAAATCTGAAGGCAGAAAACTTATCATTTTGATGTACTTGAACCAGATGTTTAGTGATTTTTTTTTTTTTTCTAACTTACGGGCTTCAGATAGTGATTCTGAAGGGGAATAAGGACATTGGTTGAAGCTGAGTTGATGACCTTTGAGCTCTGGGGCTGATGAGCAGTGAACAGTTGCTTCATTCCCTATTTTTATTACATTGTTTTTAATCCCTTAGAACCTTACCTCATGTTTTAAATGACAGCAAAAAAAATATAATCAGTTCTTTGGGCTGATGTTTTCCCTAACTTCTGATTGGAAGTATTAACCAGAAGGTTAAAATGTTATGTTGCACAAAACATTAAAAAAATAAATCTGAAAAACTTATTTTTTTGTGTCTAGTTTAAGACAAGTAGATATTTTCATGAATGGAAACAGTGAAGAGCTTAGTGGTTTGGAAAAGATATGACAATTTAAAACTTTTAAATTTCTCATCTTAAAAAAATATAGAATTATAGAAAAGTAGAGCTGGAAGAGATCATGAGAGATCATGTAGCTCACCTCTGCCCTGTGGCAAGAACAACTCAACCTGAACTATTTCTGACAGAAGTACATCCTGCCTATTCTTCAAGATGTCCAGGCTACTGAGAATAGATGGTCCACAGAAAGTCTTAATAACCTATTCTCACGCTTCCTTGCTGTTGCTGTAAGGAAAGTTTCTCTTAATATCTGGCTTGCATTTTCTTTGTAGGTATTGCAGGTTATGACTGTTCTTGTGCTTACCACAAACCCGGAGAAGAGTTTGTTCCTTCTTTCAAACAGCCCTCCTCAAATCTGTCCTATGCAGGATTAGGATAATGTATTAGTATGGCTTTAAACGTTTTAAATAATTTTAAATTTTTTTAAGGTCTTAAATTCACAACGTTAAAAAGATATAGTATGGGAGAGGAAAGAAAAACACCAAGAAATGAGCTGACTCATATAGCTCAACAAAGCCAAAGGTAGAGACTATCCCTCCTGACTTCAGATTTGATTTTTTGCCGATTACACAGACCTGTCTTTCTTACCTAAAAGTAGAGGCACACAAGGGACGCTTGTAATTTAAAGCAACTTATTTTAGGGACAGTCCAGTGGTCAGTTTTGAATCCAGGTGCTGGTAGTTCTATGCAAGCCCAATTGTATGAGATGTGAGCAAACGCTGTTTGCTGCAATAGCTCCAATAGTTGGGATATGAAAGGAGGCATGTAGCCCATATCTGGTGAAGTGAAGCACTGAAAAGAGATGCTGCTAAAAAACTGAAAGATGTTTCTGAAATCCCATCACTTTTTATTGCATAATTAAGCACTATTGCTGACACATCCTCCCTTATGATTCCCTTTAAGTTGGAGCATCTGGCCGGGTGTTGCACAAGAGCCCAGTTTTCTTCTCCCTGTACAACGGAGTTTTGATTAATTAATCATTGCTTCTGTTTGAATAATACATTAAAGATGCACTTGAATGTTCTAGGAAAGAAGTAAAATAGAAAACCACACACAAAAGGAAATATTGCTCTGGCTTGTGAAAGGATGTGCTCTTCCAATGGCAAGACAGTTGTAAATGTGTTACAGGTCAGCCTATGTTTCTCTTCCTGCTTGTTTATTTTTTGTGCATTTGACTTGGTGACAGTCACTTGCATCAGTAGGCTGCTGAGTCACAAAAAAATATGAACTTTAACACAATAATATGAAAGAATGGTATAGTTATGGTGAATATAATTTTTGAGTCAATTTTTTTTGAAATATAGTAAGAATTACAAAAACTTGCGTATTGTTGGCTGCTGTCCATGATTAGTTGTGGCTTCACAATACATGTTTCATGCTGATATGACCACAACAAACTGGTAGTTGTCCTAAAAATCCTACCATGGTTTCAAAAGTACAGGGTTTGTGTTCGCTTAGCACTGAACCTGCTGCTTCACAGCAGCTATTGCTGATCCTGTGTTTGCATAGGGACCTTAATTCTACCCTGTGCATATCCTCCACAATATGGAAGCAACAAGACAAAGCTTGTGGAAGTGCAGAGCAAAACTGCTTTGTATCTGAAGGCCAGGCTTTCCTGGTGGTGTATGCTCTTTCCCAATATCTAACCATGGTCAGGGTCTTCAAAGGAGGACATCACCCAGCAGTTGCTATCATACTGCGTGCAGTCTTCAGTGTTGAAGGTGCTCAGTTCTTGAAAATCTGGATGCTAGGTCTTGGAGTGAGATTTTTAAAAAACGCTCAGAGTTGGCCTAAGATTGCCTTTCCATAATTTGAGCTTTCTGGAGTTGCTTGGTGTTTTTTGTAGAAAACCAGAGAAGCAACATGTTGATGTTGGATCTGGCATGTTCTGTGTATCTGGTAAATATGACACTCTGCAATTGTGTTGTATTGGCACTTTTTAAAGAAGTCTTAGTATTAAGGACAGAAGAGATAACATGGTACTTAGAGTGCTGAAATGAGAGCTAGTGCCTGGGTAATTCTGATTGCTGGAGCGTGGGAAGAGCTCTCTGACAAAATCCTGGCTATGCAAAGCTGAGGCGGTTTCTGTACCTAACATTGAGAGACTAAGTGCTCCCTCCTCCCTAAAGGAAGGACTGTGGGAAAGTAAGACCCAACGCAAAACTCATGTCATTGTTCCTGTGTCTCTCATGAGTGATGACAGCAGCAAACTACAGGATACCTCTGCAGGCTTGATTTGTATTTGCCTTCCTAGGTGACTGAGAAGGAGAGCTTTCCAGTCCTTGCACAGACCCACCCCTGCTGTCAGATGTGACACTTGGCCAAAAGCCCCTACTCTGAAAGCCAACAAAGTGGAGCCAAAATGACTGCTGTGATCTCACTAGATGGAGTGGAGGCACTGCAGGATTTTACCCATGGAGGCTCTTGTAAGAGCTTTCCTCCCCTCCTGCCCCCTTTTAATCCATTTTCAAGTCTAGCAATGCCTCATGTTTACCCAGCAGGCCCACATGAAAAGGTCAGTTTTATTTCTTTGACCTTTTTCAGCTCAGTAAACATTGGCAGCTGGAGGTCCTTGCTGTAGACATGTCAGCTGCAATGAAATGGTATTGCTGGTAATTACATGCATATAGAGCATCTCTGACCTTGGATGTTGTTTGCCCATCAACACAGTAGTCATCCCAAAATCTTAGCTACTGCAAAAGCATTTCGACTGATTTGCTCTCAAGGAACTTGTGGATGGGTTTTCTTTCCCTTTCCCCTTGACATTGTTTGGGCTTTCTCCTTTTTTGAGTTAAGATCTTAAATACTCATAATCTTAAAAATATAGATGTACTGGTTACCACTAGTGTGTAGCCCTGGGTTTTATCCCTGATGTGTTAGTGCCACTTTGTTAGGCTATGAGGAAAATCTTTTTTCCTGACAATTTCTTTCTTAACTTTTTCTCTGAATGGGGAGACCTCATCTGCGACCTGCATGGACTAATGTTTTGGGAGGGGGAAAGAAAAGGAACAAAGTACCTGCTGAAACTTGGCTTGTGACCTTATAACCAGCATCAACCAGAACCAATTATTGAAAATAATGCCACTGCTATGAAAGTACAGAGGCAGTGTGAGCACCATCAGTAGCAGAGGTTTTTCCTGCTTCGGTTTCAGAAGTTAGGCTCTAGCATTTCTGGTCCCTCTTTGAACCTTCTTTCTAAGATAGAAGTTAAAGCAGTACCCATGTCTCCGATTTAGAGTTTAATCCATGGCCACATATTACCATCAGCCATTACAGTGCTGCAAATCCTGTAGTCCCATTAGCAGGAACACTCATGGGAAGTGATGAAAAGCAAGTTGTCATGTTGTGTTCAAATTGTAAGTGCTGCTGGGTGGAGTGATAACTACACAATTCCTATTAGACAAGTGATGTTTTCTACCCATCCTGTGTAAAGCTGAACCTCATTTACTACCTTTGATTTCTGATGAATGTGAATATCTTTACTGACTGAATTATATCCAATGTTCAATCTGCAGAGTGTTTTTTCATCTTCTGCAATGTAGTGAAGAATTTGTTTTGATAACTTTTAATTAAAATTTTGACAAATTTAATAGCTAATTAGTACCATACAAAATATAGGAGTCTGTGTTTGGGTGAAAGGGTCTACTCTGTATCAAATTAATGATCTATTGCTAAACTTTCAAAAAGTACAATAACCTTAAAAGTAACTTCTGGGTAATGATAGGAAGACTCCTGCATACCCTGTAAGTACTTTTGTCCCTTGTTAATACCTCATTTTGATTGTTGCATTTTTAATATTTGGATTAAGACAGTGACATGCTCTGATCATTTCTGTTGAATATGTGAACATCTGTTTTTTTGTTGTGGTTTAGTGTTGTTTGCTGTTGGCTGGCGATGAAAGGAGAGATCAAATGTTTTGAAGTCAGGTTTTTTTGTTGCCTTTGTTCATAAGCTACAACCCAGGAACTGAGCAGCAATTCTAATTGTGACTGACAAGCAATGATGGGAAGGAGGAAAACGTGAGAGATGATACGTTAGCCATGCTAGCTCAGCAATGAGAGGAAAAAAACCTTATGACTGCTCCTTAAAATCATCTATGCTTTACCTAATGGGGAGATGAGGTTGCAAAAAGAAGGTACTTCATTATTCACTGAGTAATCGAAGTATGCCGCAGGCAGATTAGAGACCTGCGGCTTGCCCAGAAACTGAAAAGTATTTGGCATCTGCAACCTGGTGACCTGAGGATGAGGACATCAGTTGTCTGACCTGTGCCAGCTTGAAGTGGTAAAAAGTGAAACCTCTGTGCCTGTGGATTATTGAAACCTCAATAGAAGCCAGCATCCTTTTAATAGGTCACAGTTTATAGATTCCTCCTTTACCCCTCCTCTCTTCTTTGAATATTTGGGATTTCATATAGTAACTTGATGGTTATTACCTTGTGCCATTAAACAGTAATGTCAAAGAAAGGCTGTTCCACCCTGTGTATTTAATGATAGATGTTTGAAGATGAATAGCTGGCAAGCATCAGTGTCTAGGGAGAATTTGGAAAACTCAGGGTACAGAAGTGGATGATTAAATCATCTGAAAGTATGTACAATTGGTTGCTCTGTGAGTGAATACTTTTGCAAGCCTGACAAATGCTCTTTCATGCAATGTGCTGTATGCAGCTGGCTAAAGGTTTCTTTAAATACTTCCCACATCTCCCATGCTTGTTGAAGGGACTGTGCTGTCAGCTCTGGAGAATAGAGAAATCAGTCTCTGCTACACTTGCTCTGAACAAGTACCCTTTTAAATGAAAACACCTCTTCTGTGTTTAAAGTTAGGCAAGAAAAATCTGCCCTACTGTAAAAGCTAGTGCCTGAGCTCCTGCTGGGCAGAGAGGAGGTGATAAAACTTTCAAAGGATGAGCCAGAAAATGTCTTAAATATTTTTGTAAGATTGGATGATCTTTCCCTCTAGCAGTGCCTCTATTACCATTGTCTGGAGAAAGTGTCAGGATGACCAACTTAAATTCCTGAAGTTTAACTTAATTTCAATGAAGCCTACCCTTAGTGAATAACAACCTTCCTGAACATGTAATTTCACTTAAAAACTAGACTGAAGGAGAGGAGATGGTAAGTACATCATCTCCCTAAGCCTTGAAGCTGGGGTTTGGTGCCAGAGTCCTGCACAATGCAGAGTCTGGTGTCTGCTCATTCAACTGCCAATTGATACTCATCAAGGAGGTTGCTTCTGTGGTCTTTTTGCTAGTAGTCACATTGGTCTCAGTTGGGTTTTTTTTTTTTGTTATGCTTGGGGAGATTCTGACTTAACATTGTATAATGTGTGTTTCAGCTTACTTAGTAAATTCTTAGTGCTGAGATGATATTCCATCTAGGTATTCACAAAATCCCTCTTTCCACTCTGCACGTGTCATCGTACCATCCACTGCTGAAAGGACATAGTGCAATGCTGCTGCTAAAAGAGGCATGAGTACGCTATGTTCCCAGTACGGCAAAGAGAGAACCTGGGGGAAGAATGGGATAAACATGCTGGTGGTGTTATATAGGGATGAATTTTGTCTGCATAGGCCCTGTTAAAACAAAGGGATGAATTTGCAGAGGCAAATAGCAATTACCTCAATGGGAATATGGCCAGGGCATCAGGACTAACATTAATGAAAACATTCAATAGGATGGATCTTTAATGATTCTTGGGGTTAGAACCTTGGCTTTACATTTATTTGGTCTGAAAGGTAACAGTTCCTGAAGCATGACACAAGATGGCTCGATTCAGTATTAGATGATGAAAAAACACTGCCCTGTTATTTTGTAAATAAAAAATTCTGCTGACTGTCCCTATACTGCAGAGTACTGGAAATGTACACAAAGCGAAGTACTTTCTTTGACATATTCTAGTCCAAGCTGGAAGCAGGACACGTATGATGCCTTTGCTATGTCCTGGGCTCACGGTTGCCCTGTGTTCTTATGGCAATGTTCCCTATAAGCCCGTTTCTAAATACTATAACATGTCCAAACCTGGTCATGCTTGCACTTACAGATGTACAATTTATTAGCCTTGATCTGTCCGTGCTCAGTGGCTGTAGAGATGACTTCTACCACCCTATCATCAGTGTGAAACCTAATTTACTCCTATGTCCACAGGTTACAGAGATGAACCAGTTACATTGCACTGTACTGGAATCATGCTATTGCGAGTTTCCATCCCTCTGTGGGGGAAAACCAAACTTGTTAAGCAGCTTATTTTCACACAGGGAAGTTCCTATTTAATATCCTTAGGAAGGTAATGTATAGAAGATCCTCAGGTTCTCTAAGCTTTGGACTGTAAAACCTCCTCTATTGAAAACTTCCTTGGACTTGATCAATTCATTTGTAACCTCTCTAAGCATGAATATAAATGTTGCTCACCTGATTAGCCTGTTTTATAGCACTTCAACAGCCTTGATAAAACTGGTCAGTGCAATAAATACCTAATGAGCACTGAACCTCCTTCCTTGGCAAATAAATAAATAAAGCATAGCACAAACTCTAGGTAATGCTTTCAATCAATCAGCATAAATCCTTCTTTGGCTGCAAAAATGAAGCTTAAGATGATAAAATGCAGTGGCTTTGGATGTGTTACACTGATTGTATTATTTCTTTTCCCCACAGTAATAAGGACAAATGCAAGTCACTCTTCCAGTTTACATGCTGTCTGCTTGTAGTTTCACATACTAGTCTATAGTACTTGCAGCATTGCTATTTTAAAGGAATGTAGCCTGCTGATACTGAGTTTATTGGACTATATCACTTTCACAAGGTACAGTCAGTGATGGATAGGTCAAGACTCCAAAAAGGAAGCCTTTTATTTGCTTGTTGTCCTGTTACCATTCCTTAACTCTCACATCCCCACAGCCGCTTAAACAAGCGATCTTGTTGGTACTAGCAGGTTTATTCTTGAAACATATTTAGAGGCTTAATACACTGGTGTCGTGATAGCAGAGGATGCTGTATGATTGCTGTAGGAAAATATTTGAGAGAATGCTGGAGCTGGAGAATGAAGAGGATGCCTCAATATTCGTCATCCCTCCGATCTCTTCTTAATATGACTAGGAAAGACCACTATGGCACAGGTAATATGGGAGCAATAAAATGTTCTCAGCATGGTTCATGATAGGTGATCCATGTTACCTTCTGTTTCTTGTGTTGACCTTTCATGGTCGTTGCACCGTGCATTTATGCATTTTGTTCTTTCATAGCAGCTCAAGCTTATGGGTGATTTATTGAAATCCTGTGTATGTTACAATTAAACCACAATAAAAATCATGGTGAACATTACTGCTGGTGGTCTGAAAGATATGCTGAATTGATCCAACTGTCAAGGACTCTAGCAGTGAGAATAAAGCATTTGGTTTTGAGCAGTGTGATTTATATCCCATGCTTGATTTGCTTGTGTTTCTCTAAATTCTCATTTTAGGGTGCCTGCAGCATACTGGCTCAGTCCTTGATATTCCTCTGACAACAGCAAAAATGTGGAAGATTTTAGGCACATTCCTCTCAGGTTAGAGCACAGCCTCGGCCTGTTCCCCTGCAGCCTCTTGTACGTTCATGATGGCAGAGGTAGCAGTAAAAAACGCTGCACTTCCACCAAATGTGATTGAATTAGGTCTTTGGGAAAGCAATGAAGTCATCCTTTGGATTTTTTGATGCCTAATAATGATTGTGAACCACTTGTTTTTTCATAAGCACAGAATTTGGCCCTTCTCTCTCCAGATCCTACTGAAAATTCACTTCTAACATCCTTCTTCCTTTGCTAAATTTAACTGAAATCAAGAAATGTTTTCTCAAACAAATAGGTTCTATTTCAGGTATAGGACCCTCTTAAATATTGCAGATGATGTCTTGAGTTTTACTCAGCATCATAATATTTGGACTATGAATGTCAAATTCTTCAAATTTTCTTTACAACCTATGTGTAATATCAGTAGTAAATTTGCAAGGCTTTTTCTGGCACCGTTTAGGAGATTCCATGACTAATCCAACCTTCTACAATATGACTGATTAAAAAAAATGAAGTAGACTTTCAAGTAAAGCTGGAAGAAAATATTCATCTTTTCCTGACTTTTTCCACCAAGAATGGTGTTGATCTGTCAACTCCCATGGTTTCTGAAGTTCATTTAATTTTCATCAAATTGTTATAAATCCCTCTACACCAGCAAAACAAAAAGCTCTATCTTAAAAAGAAAAAAAAAAGATTAGCATTTGAATATGAGGGGAAAAAAATTGTTTCAGGTGAGCAAATTACTTTTTTCCACAAACTTTCTGCCTCAGTAAAATACCTGAAAAAATGAGGGGAAATGTCACTGGGTTTTGCATTGATTTAATAAGATTGTTTTTCACACACAAGCATAAATTTATAGAAATGTTCTTACATTCATGTACGTATACATGCATAATTGTCTATAAAATCTAGTAATTTTGCAGGTCAAGAGTCAAGTAAAGGATTCACATGTAGGCTGGCTTGGATTTTTGTTTATTCTTCTGATTGCACTGAAATTAGCAGTAGGAAAAATGTATTTTGTGTGTGCTTTGCCCTTTTCCTAGGAAATCATCCTGATTAATAGTCTGCCCTTAGATGGGATGAAACATAAGTGCAAAAATGTTTTTTGGCTAACAGAGAAAGTATAAAGGGATAATAAAAACCTGTCACATAGGTTGTAGTCTAATGCTGAAGTTGATTCTATTTATTGTACAACAGCTGCTCACTCTTCTGGCAGAAGTGTACCTTTAGGCAACCTTTCCTGTAGTTGGGGCAATCTGCTTGTCTGGGTCCATGACGCAAAAACTGTCATTGTTTTTCCTGACCATTCTGATACCGTCTTAAACAGGGTCTGAAATTCCCATCCCAGTCCTTAAGACTGCAGTGCAAACAGCAAACTGAGTTTTTAAAGCATTTATTTTATGCATTGGTGTCTTTCTGCTTAGTTTTGTGCTAGTCTGTGACAAACACTGGCAATATTTGAGTATGCTTCCCTGTTGCCTAATACATCTTTCTTGCTATTAATATTATGACATCTATTATCTTTGTGATTAAAACCCATGACAAATTACAAAGCAGTGCATTGTATAAAAAGAGTAGCCTTTTTTCTTCCTAATGGATGTAAAAGTAGTGCCCAAATTCATTATGTAGGTAATGGCTTTTGGGCGCAGTGACTTGGCCAACATCAGACACATAAATTCTTCCCAATTTGGTTGTATGTGTCAATGGCGCACTTAAAATTTGCAAGAATTAATCTTCTGGATTCACATAAGCGACTTCTGTTGAAGGCCACTATTTGTTAGTGACTGGATGCTCAGGGCAGTTCTTCCTTGATAGGCAGACATTTCAGTCAGGAAGACAGTTCTATTCAGTATTTACTGAAGATTTCCTTAAAAGAATATTCTGGCTGTTTTGGGACATTTTGAAGATCCCTTTCCCAAAGTGAAGGTTAGGGTGTCAAGAGTTGTTTGGTCTCCAGCCAGGAAAAACAACCCAGAGACTTGTGACTACTGTACTTGTTTGCTGGGGTCTGTCAGCAAGGAATGTGGGTTTTTTTGACCACCCCTTGGAAGACACGACAGGAGGAGAACAGGTCTCTGTCACACTTCTGGGGGATTCTGGCAGAAGTGGAGTCCTGCAGCATGTGCCTTAGCTGAACTCTCTGGCATGTGTGTTCAGAGTAATCAGATGTTTACTTCTAGTAAATAAGCTTGTCGCCAGAAGATGTTACGGTCAGCCCTAGCAAGCTAATACCCAGCAGCCCAGCAGGGGCAATGATCCTGACAACAGCAAAGCAGAGTTGCTCCCACAGCAGAAGGAAATGAAATGTTAGTAAACACATGAGGATAACTTGCATCAAATGTTTGGAGAATTGAACTTATTGGGGGTGGAATAAGTAGGGAAAAAGCCATGCTAAGGAAAACCTCCCTGATGGTGGTCCACAGACAGTCTGATATTCGACACTAGGCGCTAAGGGTACCAGCACAGTGACACCTACCAAAAGGGTTAATGTAGGATTTCCCGCTGGAGGATAAGATGATTATTTAAGGACTTGCGTACCCTTGATGTTTGCACTAATAAATCAGGTTTGAGCCACTGTTCTAATTTTTGATGCTGTCCTTGGAAAAGTTTGTCATACAGTTGCTTAGGAGGAAGCATTAATGGTTTACGACTACAGCACCTGAAGTCCTCTCATGGAACAAGTTCCCAGGAGATCCTAATCATGCACAGCTAATATTGCTTAGCTAGTAATAATGTCATGCTGCCAGGCTGAGTTACGTGGATTGCTGTGGCAAATGTCTGACTGATTAATTTTAATTCTATGTAGATAGAAATGGTGTCAAGGATATATTGTAAATAAGAAATGGCTCTACTTGTGAAGGCATTAGTGGGGGACTGATGAGCCAAGATGGCATGACCACCACATTCCTCAGTCATATCTGACAGTATTGCTGAGGTAATGAGTGATCTGCAGCTCAGCTATGAAATAGTGCAGTAAGCTCTGAAAAGAACTGAACAGAAGGAATTTCTCTCTAGAAGTGCAGGTGTAAAAAAAACAAACAAACAAAAAAACCAAAAATAAAGGTAAGAAGCCAAAATGAATATGAAAGGCAGTGATACAGGAGTATGAAGTGAGGTTCCTGAGGCTGATGGAAGAACTTGGTGGCACAGTCAGTGTCAGTACTGCGGGCTCTGCCTTCCTCTAGTGATTTCAGAGAGAGCTCAGGGCAGATTTTATCCTGACACCACCCAGACCTATAAAAAAGTTTAGTGCCTTCTGTTTTAATCGATGAGGGAGCTGAGACAGGCTGAGGAGAAGCGCCACCCTGAAGGGAGCATGGGGTAAAGCATGTTCTGATCTATTCTCACAAAGCACTCTTGTCTTTGTAATTGAGGTGGTTCATAGTTTATGAAGGCAGAACTCAAGTGTGGTGCTGCTCTGCTGGGTCTACTCTGCTGCAGACCCCTCACTTTAGCTTTGTTTATGGGGGTTAATACTCCTACTGAATTAACCCATCAGCAAAATTATTTCCTGTAACCCCAGGGTACAGATAGAAACAATTAGCTGCAGGTTTATGTTGCTGATGAAATCAGCTAACAAACTGCTTCTATTCCTGTAGCAAGGAAGTTAGGCTTGTTTATAACTTACCCCCCCTCCCCCAAATAATAAAAAAAATCCAAATATATATGTAAATGAAGTGAATCACTTAAGCTTCTGTCAAGTTGCCAGTTCAAAGCTACTTACTGTGGGCAGATCTCTCTTTATCGTCAGAACCTGGTTACTCACTTTGGACTCAGTCCACAGACTTTCCTTTTTGCCTTTTGGGCTATATGCAAGCAGTTAATCACATTACACCCAATAAATGACTCCAAATTGCAGTAGGTCATTAGACTTTTTTTTTTAGTAGGTTGTTATTCTTTTTTTCTTTCTCCAGAGTATTCTGAGAGAAACCTAGATGTGAATATTCATGAGAATACTAAAAGTAGGCAAGTGAGAAAATGGACCTGTTATTTATGTTTGAGGAAGAAACTGCAGCCTTGCTTTCATTGTATTGACTTCTAGTAATTTGCATAGTGGACTGAAATAATTTAATTACCTGGGTTATATGAAGAAAAGGATGGCTCTCTGGCTAGAGTACAGGGTTGGAGTTATGAGTGCTCTGTTTTGTGCCGTACACCTTGTTTGACCTGGGCAAATCATTCTCCTTTAGTTTTTCCACTTGTGCTGAATGGGGATAGTAATTACCCACTTCACAGAGGAGGGCATGTGGCTGAAATTTAATTAATGTTTATAATGTACTTGGTTTCCCAATGAGGTTTGTAGCTCTGTTGCTGAGTACAGTTATTTCAGGGTTTTGGCTTGTGTGTGCATGTGGCATACAAAGGTTGGCTTCAGCAGAAAGGTTAGCAAGATGCAGTCTTCAGAATAAAATTCTTTGGCATTTATATGAATGCAATTAATTGCTAAAGCACTAATGCAGCTGGTATTGGCTTTGCTACTGAAATGTGACTGCTTTGTGGAAAGCAAGAATGTAAATAACAAGATGGAAGACTTGTGGTGTTTTCTAACAGGAGGTGTAAAAATATTGGCCCTCAAGGGTAGCCCTCAGAAAAGACATCTTTAGGATGCTGAACATAGCTTACTTGAAACCTTGTGGATAAGAGTGACTGAAAAATCTGGTCACCTGATTGACTTCAGTGCCAATTTGTTGGAAGAAATTCAAATCCTAACTGAGCTTCAAATGCTTATTTTACAGTATGCTAATAAGTGGAAGATGTTATAAATCATATCAATAGATATGTAACAAATACTTAACACATATTTTGGTATAATGGCCAGAGGACTTTTTTTTAGCTAGATTTCTGTACTCTCTGTAATCTCTGCCAATCTATTTTCTATCAATTACATAACTAGTGAAATCTAATAAAATGCTTCAGCCTTCAGAATGTTCACTGGAAAGCAAATTTATGCAAATCTGCTCAAGAGTGAGATCTTGGTGAAAAGCATATTGCGGTGAATGAGTTTCCTTATGATATCAAACAAAAATTATCTGTGCGAGGAGCCTGCTGATACCAAACTTGCATATGCAGTTGTGCATTGCAACCAGCTATACTCAGTTTTAGCAGCAGGTCAAGTTAAACAGAGACTCAAATCTTGTTAGTGCAAGGGAGCTTGCCCTCAAACTTCAGCATATTTTTAATCTAGTTTATTATATTGGGATGATATCAAAGAGATGTTCAACGTAAAGAATGTGTTTAAGTGCTCTGCTGAATCCAGGCCATACTGGCCAAGATCTTCACCTTTCATTGATATGATGAGTAGCATCTACCAGGTGAATTATTATTACTCCGTTTGAAACACTGAGCTTTTGAGCAAGCCTTAACTGTAGCACAGATTTTCAGATGGGTACTGCGGCTTTTTCCATAGAGTCCCTTTGATGCTGTCAGTAAATCCTGCTTAATTCATCTACACAAGGAGGGCTCCAGAGAACTCATGTTTTCTCATCCTGAAGTGGGTTTTTACTTTCTTGTAACTTCTCCCTGAATTTTGACTCTGATTAGTACCATGCCTGCATTTTAATAAATGATCTTAAAGAGCTCCCTTCCGTCTTCCCCCAGCACATAATTACAATGTGTAAATATGCACACAACCCTATTACTGATGTTAATCCCAATGCTGATAGAGCCGGACGGGAGAGAATAGAAAAGAATTGGAATAAGGATAAGCATAGGTCTTTCATTAGCCTGACTAAAAGTAATCACAGATCTCTTGCTGGTAATATACATCTTCCAGATAGAGTACTAATTACTTCTGGCAGTGCTGTGCTAAATCACAGAGATAACTTTATTGTAATCCTGCAGTGATCTAATGCTTTCACATACCAGTTGCTGCTTTTTCCCATTTTGTCTCCTTGATAATGTGACCTTACAGATTTTGAACCTCCAGAACTACACCTTGTAGTGTCCAGGCTGAGGAAATCTGATGAGCTTTTTTGTTTGAGTTTTTTTTTTTCCCTCAAAGTTTTCCTTCAATATTTGCCATAAAGTTAAGTTGTACAGAATTCAGGGAAATAAACTTGAATGTTACATGTGCCAGGGTAATGTTTTATGCAGCACCCAGTATGGTTGTAAATGTGTCATTGATAGATAAATCAACTATTCCTTTCTGCTTGAGGAACATGAAGTGCTTCCATGTATAGATAACACAAAACATGTATTATGGCTAGTCTTTTCAAACCGTGGTACCTAAAATTAAGCTCTTAAATCCAAAATTAGGGCCAGACTCTCATCCCTTGATTTCTTTTGAAGGGGTACTAAACTCCACAAATAAAACCTACTATGTACTTCTAATTAGTAGAATCAAATTCTGCTTGAAATGATTGAGAGTAATGCTGGGACATGGCCCATGGGAACCTGTGGAAATTTTCTGGGTTTTGTGATATGTTCGTTTGTGGGGGTATTTTTTTTGATTTTGTTTTTTTGTTTGTTTGGGGTTTTTTTGTGGTGGTTGTTGTTTAGGCAGTGGGAATTCCACCTACAGATGCAGCTGCATGGGTAACTAATATTTTTGTTTAGTCATCTTAAAGGCAAACAACAGGGAGAAGAGCATTGTATGGGTTGACTGAGAAAGACAATTAGGGACATTAAAAGGCTGCAGTGTCCTTCCCTCAAAATACCTGATATACAGTTAAATTCTTCTCTTTGAGATGAACCACCAGACTCAGTGTGAAGTATTCATCATCATGTTAATTAGCTAAAACTGCAGGAACTTTCAAGCCAAAGAAGTAATTTTTATTACAAAAAATTCAATATATGCCATTTACATGGAATCCCTCCTATATCTTTAATATTTTTTGAATACGAAAAGAACAAACTGTTCAACTGAGAATGCATCAATGAAATAACTTCTTGTCACCGCACGTTTGGTCCAAAAAACATTATCGATGGAAAATTTGCTACCTTGTACTGACAGTGCAGTTCAGAGTCCTTTAGAATACATCTCTCAGGCAGCACTAACTTAGAAATACTAGAGAGAACCAAGTAGGCAAGTGTAGTTATATGATGTTGAGCTATAAGCCATGTGGATGCACTCATCCCAGTACTGTGTTGTGTGTTCATCTCATCCCCTCACCTCCAGCTGGTCATCTTCATACCGCACCAATTTCTGACTAAGGAGATACTGTGGGCTTTGAGAATTGGAACGGTCCTTTGGGCTTTGAGGGTATTGTATTATGTGATGTGCCAAATCCAGTTAGCACAGGGTTTTGCCACTTTATCCCTGAGGAATACTTGTGATCATGTAATTTTTCCTTCCTGAGATATAGATTTCCACCTCTGATGCTAAAGCAGTTGTTACGCTGTTACTGAGAAACACTGTGATTTTGAGTAATATATTTTTGCCTCCAGATAAAAGCGCTTTCTGTGAGTTTCTGTGAATGATTTCTGTAAGTACCTGTGTGTGTGCAGATGAAGGAGGTTGCCAGAACAGGAGTCTGAAGAGTATGCACTAAAATGCAGCACGTGAAAATCTTCCAGAGACTGACAAGGTCCAGAGATGAGTGGTCTGTTCTTATTTACAGCTTGATAAAAGGTGTTGAAATAAATACTGATTGTGATTTGGTGCCCCTGCTTGATGCTGTATTGGGGAAAATACAACTTGTTTATAACAGCTTGACCAAATTTTTGTCTGTGTCCATGACCTGTTTGTTTAGCCTTTCTTCCTGTGTGATGTGGTCTCACGTGCTTGCATTAGACTCTCACTGTTTTATGGACCTGTGATCCTTTTCTGGCTGCAACAAAATACTTTTTTGTGGTTTCCTGAAAGCACAGCAGGGCTTGGTTGTGTGACTACTTCTTTGTCATAGCATCCTCACACTGAGTCTTGGTTGCTTGCTTTAAATAAAATGGTGCCTGGTGTTTTATTCCTGTTCCAGATCAAAACAAACAATTTGGAGGGATTTGTGTCTAGTTTATAAACAATTTACTTCAATTAGAGTTTATGACAGCATTTACAAAACTTGCATACTGGAATGCAATTTAATGAATTATTAGACACATCAGTCATATTTTATGATAAACATGAACCTCTAAGTATCAAGAACTGAAAGAAAAATTATAAAAGCTGACCTGTATTTTAACTAATACCAATAATTTTATATCAGATTTTATCCATGCAGTTAGTTTCTGTATAGTGGTTGCAAGGACTCAGGCCAGAGGAAGTATTTCTGAAATTGTATAAGATTTTAAAACTTACTTACTTAGCACTATATTAAAATTTCTAGAAATTGTCTATTTCAATTCTTATGAAAAACTTCAGGACTTTTTGCATAAAGCACTTAGAAACTGTGTTGCTTCTCTTTTGGATAGTAACAACATCAGTAGGTAAGGTGTGACCTTGCAAAGAAACAGGTGCACAGAAAATAAAGTGTTACGAAGAGACACCTGTTCAACAGAGCTACATAATTACAGAAATGTAGTTTTCCAGTGTAAGACCTGGGGATGATTTGGCTGTGAGACAGAGGGTTGGAACATCTAACCTGAGATTTCCAGTTCACAGCGAAGCTTATGAGTTGCTTACCTTTGGCAAGTCAATTATGCCCAATAACTAAGGTCAGTTAGATAATGTGCTACCTTGCACTGTGGTGTCTAAAAGAAAACTGGGAGCAGATGGCAGATGCATGTCTGTATTGCAAGCAGCGGGCTGAGTAGGCAGCTCTATAATATTCCCTCCTGTGTCTCTTCATGCCAGGCAGCACCCCAAAACGGCACGACTTCCACACACCTTTTACATGAAATAGCCAAAGGTTACAGGAGACTTTCTACTGATCAGTGCGTATAAAACTGCAGCTTATGAAGTAGAACCCAAGCTAAGCCCTGCTAATGTGCATGTGAAAATATATTCAGTCATAAAGATGATATGGACATGTCTGTCTTACTCTGAGACTACGAAGTATAAGGCCTCTTCTGAGAACTGTAGGCTTGTGTTTTAACCACTACTGCATTTCAAACTAAGGATTCAGTGGAATCTCCTGCATGAGAGTCATAATGTTTTGCTGGCTAATGGAAATAATTCATCTATCCGTCTTAATGTGCAAGTGATAAGGCTTGGGTAATGACAGAAACTGGGGATTTGGAGTGCAGGCTTATGGTGCTGATCATTGATTTTTATATGGCTGAGTTTTATTTCCATTGCTTAGATTTTAGACTACAAGGTACCTAAAAATGACACTCTTGAGTTGTGTTACTCCAATGGCCCTGTGAATGATGCTGCAGGTCTGAAGATAGTTTGCTTCCTACAGACAGTTGTGTTCTCAAAACTTGCTTTTGGAAGAAGAGGGGGCTTTGGCACAGATTCTGAGGCAATTTCAGTCTAAACCAGGGAGAAAAATTATTTTTGATATCTGATTTTTAGGACTGTAATATGTCTTGTGTCTGCTTTACAGGCCAAGAGCTAATAAATGTCAGTGTTATAGCTAGTGAAAATATCATGGAATGAAACGCAAAGAAACAGTCCACAAATACAGTTTAATTTTCTGTTCGATGTTGCTGCCCCCTGTTTTCCTTGAACAGCAGCACTTAGAAACTCCTCATCTCACCTTATCTTTTGCATGATGTTTGAAGAGCTCAAAGTCACCTAGGAGATGTAATATGCCAAGTTCTTATTCACTTTATATTTTTACATGGACATCTCCATCCTTTTTTTTCTAGATATTTAAAGATATATCCCTTCAAAAAAGAGAGAGGGGATAGACTGTTTGACTAGACTTCTTTTTCTTTGAGAAACAGATTTCTGGGACTTCATTCCTTCTTTCCCTTAGACAACAGCTGCCAATAGAAGGTGACTCATAAGTGTAAATGACAGGCTTGCAGAAGCTAGGTTTGCATAGAAAAAAAGATAATGCGGTCTTACAGTCGGAATGAAAGGTGAACCTGGTTTTTTCATATAGCTTGCTTTAGTCCCTGCATAAAATAAGATGATTTGTCCTGTAAGTAGAAAGTAAAGGAGAATAACATAATTTTTGATTTAACACATTAGGATGAGGTGGCAAAATTCAGTTCTCCAGTCACAAATGTTTTTAGTTGCTTGATTCACTAGTGAGAATGAGGGTCTAGGTCTCTGTTACTGTGGTGGCTGGAATAACTAATGATACCTTGGAATAGATGACTGTTTGAAATGTTAAGAATTAAACAGCTCACAGGAGAACCAGTTGTGAACCCCTTGCTGCAGGGGATTTCACTGTGTGTTTTCATGTTTTGTTGGTTTGGGATTTTGTCTGGAGAGGGAGGAGGGAAGGATGGAACAGCTCTAAAAAAAAAAAAAAGGATAAGTGGAGAAAACAGCTGTTTGGAGATTTTTAAAGCTGTTGAATAATTCAGTTTGATTTTCTTTGGGAATAGCGAATGAAACTATGCCTTTTTAATGTTAAAATAGACAAGTTCAGTTGAGATTGAACAGTGCACTTGAAGAGAGTTTAGATTGCTTATTTCTATTCTAGCCAAATCATCAGCATTTAAAAGCAATTTAAGAACCTGCAGTCATAATAGTCTATTTACTTAAGAAGAGAAAAAGAAAAAAGAAATTAAATATGGCATTTTGTTTAGTAAGTAGAAAGTGTTTTATTTAATTGCAGAGCAGTTGCCCTCAATCTATAGACTGCTGATAGGGTACTCACATAATTGACGCTGTAAGTCTATGCTAAAAGTTCCTTGCATATGTAGATATGTTTACATACTGTACTGGTAAAGTACTCTCTAAACACATATGGCTGTGTTGATAACACAGGGATTTGCACTGCTGTAAAGGAAGCAGCATTGCTGTCACTTGAGCAAATTTGACCAACACAATGAATATAGTTAAGTGCTTCCTTGGGGACCTCTGTCCATGCAGCAGGGTCACATCGCTGGTCAGTGTACACAGGTGAGCAGAGAGAAACATATCTGACAGTCTGGATGAGATCTTAAACCAAACTGAGAAAAAGAATATTTTTTCACTGCTGTTTTTTCCATCAAAATTCAGAAGACATAAATGTCTTGATTTGCAGCTAAAAACCCAACAAACTGTAAGTTTTGAACGGTAACGCTTAATTTTCAAAAGCTTTTCTCCTGTCTGTTACATGCATTTATGTTTCTCCTGAATTTTCTTATGGGGGCCTTTCTTCCTCTTCCTACTCCATTTTCCTATGTTTATCTTTGTTTCTACCAAGGAATATAGGAAAGAGTTTTAGGGCAAAGCACAGTGAATAAAATTTTTCTATTTCCTCTAAGTGGTGAGACTCATTTGATATGAGATACAGATTGTTTCATACAGTCTCGACCTTCTGCTCCTCCCTTCCAAAAAACCCCCAAAATAAAAAAAAAGCACTGAATCTTTACTGTGAGTTGTTGCTTGTACATATGGAAGGAGAAACTGTATTAATTAGCTTTGCTAACCATCTAGAATTGAAGCAGTAATTTGCTCCTGTACTAATGCAAACTGCTTGTCACCGTAATGCTAAATCCCCTTGTTATCTATACACTGCTTTTTTCAAAGTACTTGAAGGCAGAAATCAGAACTTTCGTCCTCAGGAAGTGAAAAAGAAGAAAGTGAATTTGTTATTCAGCAAAACAGCAGCAACTCTATGAAATGAACACTCGCCTCCAGAAAAACCATGGTCTACTGCCCTTCCTGCTTACCAGTTTTTCAATATCAGCCACTAAAAGCTTTAGGGCCAGATGAAAAATATATTAATTGGAAACGCAGATCACTGCATAAACGACGTGTTCATGCAGTGCCATGTCTAATTTGTGCATGGAATTAGTGTAATTGCCAGTGCAAGCTGGGTAATTGGGTGTGGAAATTAAGACCATGATGTCCTCATCTGCGCAAGCTGCCATGAAAATCGGTTGTGCTTTATTTACTTAGTGGCCTTTTCCACCGTAGCATATCCTATGGTGCAGGTGAACTCAGTGGGACCAATCACTCTTTTCAGTGGCAGCATGTGGTTTGAGAAGTCCAAGGATAGTAAGCACAGTGGGTCTGGAAAAAGATAACTGAATATCGGAGGGGTTTTCCCCTAAACAGTCGGTGCTGTTCAGTCAGGAGCTGCTCTGTTCCCTCCTGATTTTTTTGCACACACCCTCCCAATTAAGAGAGAGAAAGGCATTTTCTTAAGCAACTCCAGCTTGTGTAACTTTTCCACCTGTGAGTGATGTTCAATAGGAAGCTTTAAAATGCCAACAAGAATGAAGACTAACATCAGCATGTTGCAGTTCTCTTACATGGCAGTTCTTACAGGAGCTGATCCTCTGTGGGAGAGTATGGCAGGGGCTGGCAGAGGCACTGGGGGTGATTATTGGGTGTTTCCTGGGTGCAGCAGCATCAGGCTGCCGTTCGTGCCATCCCGTGTTTCCAGTACTGCTGTGGCAATCTGGGTTGAGCTGTGCTTTGTGCGGCCGACGGCAAAGATTGCATTCAATTTGTGCCGTTCTGCCAGGCATAGAGCTCCTTGTCATTGTACTGGTTTGACATGAGCAGTTTCTTTGCTTTGTGCATATAGAGGGAGGAAGGAATAGGGAAAACTGGGAGGAAACAAACAAAAAACTCTTTGATTTCAGGGTATCTGGCTTTTCCTAGTGAGATTGGTATCGGTGAACTGCAGTTATTGCCTCTTCATCTGTTTCTTTTCAAGCAAAATGTTCTGGTCTATTTTGTGCTGGTATCTTCTGCACCTTTTCAAACTGTGCTAGAAATTTAACATTGAGCTAACACTGAGTAACATGTTTTCTTTGTGAAGGAACTTAAAGCCAAAGGACTTGAGTTCCTTCTTTGGGAAACAATGTGACAATTTTCTTTTTCAGCCTTGCTTTAATCATCTTCTAAAATGCTTAACATTCTTTCTTCTGTTGAAGAAGAAACTGGTTTAAAAAGAATAAGGATAAGACAGTTTTTATGGAAAGATTTTACTGGTTTAATGACATGTCAGTCAGTTATAGCTGAGTAGTCTTTAATCTTTAGATGCATTTGTGCAGTGATAATCCCTTTTAAAATGATAGGAAGCTCATTACTTAGAGCTGAATTTTATTTTGGGTTGTCAGAAGTAAATCTGTAGAGCTGATAACTTTTCATGCTGCCTGTAACTTACCCCAGAAAAAGGCCACTGTCTAGTAATGCTGTGTCTTGATATTACAACTTCGCTATTCAAAAAAAAAAAAATCATAATGACAGCTTTTAGGTTCATGAGACTTTCTTCAGATGAAAGTTGTTTGTTTGTCTCTGCTTCGTTAGCTTTTTTTTGAAGTCATAGTTTCTATCTTTTTAACACAAATGGGAAAGCAAGCTTTTTTATTTCATAAAATTGCACATAAGCCCCTGCTGTAGTGTCAGTCAACTCTTTAGTACAGCGGATATTGCAAGACCCGTGATAAAACTGAAGGAGCTTTTGCACGGTGAAGGCAACATACAGTGTTGCTTCCTCAGTCACCCTCCGCTAACAGGTATGTGTTTTTTTCTGTGAGCATGGTGCAAATAGCATTAGTGTTGTCCTTTGCAAATTAGGAAGTGACTTTTATTATTTTTTTTCTAACAAACTTAATTTTACTAAGTTCGGTACTAACAGAGTTTCGTTCTTTCTTTCAGTTTGGATAGTAGCCTTCAAATGTATGCATTAAACTTTCTCTGCAGTGGAGAAAAGAAAAATAAGGGAAAGCCCATGCGAAAGCTGAACTTCCTGCAGCTTACAAACTTTTTTCAGGTCTCCTGAGCTTAGTGCAGCTTGTGGGGTGGAAGAATTGCAGCCCTTGAGTACATCATCTCTTTCACTTGGGCTTTCCCAGTTGTGTGTGTTTCTTAGTAAGGCAAATGTATCAGTGAAGGAAACTGGAGGCAATAATTCATAATTTTCTGCTGCTTTCTGCTGGCTAAAGATCTGGTCCTTGGAGTGCATTACCCCGGTTGTAGGAATTTCTCCGAATGTCTTGCCTTCCCTGAATGATATCCCAAACTGGTGGAAATGATCAGTGGTGCACTGGAAACCTATAGAGTGATACCAGTTTATCTCCTACCTCTTTAATCTCTTTGGGGACTATACACTGCTACTGGTGCTTATCGTACAACACTGAGCTACTTGATTAACAGCAAGCCAAGGGTAAAGGCTAATAATCTACTTCCCTACTGAGCTTTATGGAGCAGGCAGCTGAGGATAAAGGTGGTAGGTGACATGATGAGAATATTTTTCTTTCATAAGACCTATTTATTCAGTTGCTTGGGTAGCTTGAAGGCAGAAATACGGAAATACCATTCTCTCTGAGAACAGGTGTTGAGCAAGCAGAAGAGATGGTGGGGGAAAAAAATATGTATGTGCTTCCCTGGAGGCACACATGTTAAATGTAAAACATATGTCAAAGGGAATGGAATATAAAGCTTCATTCCATACCTGTGTCTTGATAAATGGCTGACTGTAAGCATAAGACAGATTAGTTTAGTAGATGGGTCAGTGAACAGTTGACAGGGCTGAAAGTTTATGTTAGAAATAATTCAGGAGGATTCTCTGTTATAATAAATAAATCCATGATATTTCTCTAGTGTTTGGGGGGGTAATGACTTGCAGGTGAGAGAGGTATAGAAGCAATGTCCAACTTTGGGGCAAATTTTGGATCTCTAAAACCCCTTCTTAGTCGAGGCCAATGAGAGATTGGTTTGCTATACGATGAAGTTTAATGAGGTTGAATGGAAAGATCAGTGGACTAGAATTTGGGAATGCAATGCTGGAAAATGAGAAATGTGGTGTGAGAGAGAGAGATACGCTTATTTGGCTGCAGGTTTGCATTCAAAAATAAAGTGTTTCTTTTGTAGGAAAGGAATGTCTGAGGGTGGAGAAATAATTTTCAAGCTATTGAGTGCTACTGAAATTAAATCTCTAAACCAAAGCTCTAGTGCTCCCAGATTATCTGTGGCTTGCCAGAGTTTCAAATGTCTCGATCCCTTGTCAGACTTTAAGGGGTCCATATCGCCCATAGAGCTTAGGAATCAATACTTCTGTACTTGTAGGAGGGAACTCGTATGATGTTAACATGCTGTGGAGGAACATCTGAAATCCTGAAACCCCAAAGTTTTCAGTCTAAAACATTTATACTACAGAGTCTGAACTTCTCAGAAGAGCTCAAAATAAGTTTCCTCCAGCTTTCACTGTTGAGTTGGTACAACTGATGAAACAATAAATTTTCTCTGCAGTGTGTTGAAAGGAACAGGCCATTTTTCTATGCTACACCCTTCAGGCAGGGTGGTTAATTTTGTTGATAAGCACTAATAGTAGTTTTTTTTAAAAGTTACAGGAATTTTGAAAATGACAGTTAATACACTGCTTTCCATTTCAGCAAATTTGATAAAGGATATGGCAAAATGAATAGGGAGATTGGGATGTGTGGGCTAGTTCCAGAATCAAGATCATACCCCACAAGGAAATCCTCCTTGCACCTGTGTGTTGGTTTGCTTTTGTTTAATGGGGGTTTGGCCAAAAGCATAGCTAAAGGAGTTGAACGAAGTAATAGACAGACAAAAGGAGCTTACGCTTTTTTAGAGATCAAAGATACTCTCATTAGTGGGAATGACCAAACCAGTGCTGTTTCTTATCATTATGTCTGGAAGTCCAAAAGGACATCTGATTCCACAGTACGATTTTAATCATCATTGTTCCACCTGGAAGACAGCACTGATCAGATGTCATAAAAAAGGGTCAGTGATTTGGGTGCTGAAGTTCTGGTAATGGGCTTCCACCCAGTAGCCTCTTGTTCTTCGTTTTGTTCTCTGCTGAGAGAGGAAGTCAGGAACTGGCTTGGCCTTTTCACTCCAAAAAGACCTCATGAAAACCCCGAAGTTAAATAGTTCATATGTAGTAAAATGAGAATATCTTCCTCTACATCCTGCTTGACAGTAAATGAGCAGAAGGAGGAGAAATGAAGATGAAGGTCACCAGTCATTTGGGACTATTATGCCTGTCCTATGCTTTCTGCCAAAGACTTGAGGATATAGGCAGAAGACAGCTTAGGCTTGTTATCCTTCAGATGCTAGGATCTTAGTTACACATCTTAGTGGATTAATAAGATTTTTGCATGTTGCTTTGTAATATGCTTTGACTTCCCTCTCTTTTTGAGTTAGCTTCCTGATAAAATGTGTGCTGGGGGAGAGAGGAGATGTGAGGTGCAAGTTACCATCCTGCCCCTTAATTTTAAGAGGCAAACCCTCTGCAGGAGATGAGCATAGAACCCTCTGCAGGAGATAAGCATGTGCCTTTCTTTTCATTTTATAAGTAGGAGGCAGCTAAAGTCTAGCGAGTCCTCTTCCTGGCAGATAGGAAGGACTCCAGGTCAGATGTCTTGTAATTACAAAGTCTTTATTGTTTTATTGTCCTTTTATACCTCTTATCCTTCCTCATCTTGCTCGGAGTCCTGAAGGTGTGCAGTTCCTATCCCTCATTACTTGGGGGGAAAGCCTCCACCTGTTCCACCAGGTCTAATCTCTCCCCCTTTTCCCCTCCAGCATGGTTAAAAATACAGCAAGAGTAATATAAGACTAGATTTTGCAGGGGAGGAAAAGATATAGAGGGCAATGCGGGCCTTTTTAAAGAATAAAAACCTGGGGTTGTTTTTGGTTTAGTGTTTTGATTTGTTTTTTAGTTTTGTGTTTTTAATTTTTTTTAACTTGAGGGGATTATCATTTTGGCCACAGTGCCACTGAAAGCGTCTCAAGCCTAACAACTTCCCTAAAGATATTTAGCATTAATATTTCTTGACTTATATAGTAGTTATAATATGGCCCATTAAAAGATGGAATCATTCATTTCTGTTGGACTCCTCCCCAAAGGCATGGGAATGTGACCTGACTGTGCTTTGAACCCTGTGGAGGTAAATGTCGGATAGACTCTTCGTATATGGAGGTTGTAGTTTAATACAGCCAGATGTCTTTGCACTTTAGTCAGTGGTGAGCCTGCAGCTGGTGCAGATAACTGGTGAGCTAGCTCATGTGCAGCTGATTTGATCTTTTGACTGTAGGCTCAGTAGCAGGTTTTCTGTCCTGCATGATTCTGTCTTTCCTCCAGTCCTGTTACACTCTTCAGCTTTTTCTGTGTGTGTGTACTCTAAATACGATCAGGAAAACGAGAATAATGTAACAATTTTGTCTGGAGGAGTTTTCCCTAAACTGGTGGATATGTCTCCCCGTCACAATACTAATTTCAGGCTTCTCAGATGAGGGACTATGAATCCTATCTTGTGACCAGGGACACCTGCATTATTTTGACATAATAGACACAATTTTAGTCTTTCTGTGAAGATATGACCATGTAGCTCCATTTTAAGGTTTGTGCGATCTGCTTCTTGAAGAAGTTTGCATCAGTGTTTCAGGTCAGCAGATGTTCTCAGTTTCCCAAAGTGTTGTTTTGCCAGCACTAATTTCATGGGGATCCTAGGTGGGGATGCAGCAAAAGGTCCCACTCAGTGGGTGCAGCTTTTCGAGGTGCAAACTTTATACATTGTTGTTTTATCAATGCTTGCACTTGTGACTACGGTTGCCTTGGCTGGCTGTCAGAGTTGATGACACCAATGGGAGCTGGTTCATCTTTAGCTCATAGCTCTAAATTGGATGGGGTGGTGGGAGGGAGGGAAAAAAAAAAGGAAAAATCTGTAATTCATGTTTTAATGACAGGTTGGTTCCCTACCTTCCCAAAAAAGAACTGGGCAAAGGATCTTACTTTGAATATATCTTTCTTCCTTTAACAAGTTGGTTTTGACTAAATACTCCTCGCTTTGTTAAAATACAACAGTTTTTATTCTGACGGCATCAACCTGTTCTACAGAATATAGAGCCCCAGTGAGAACAGACCTTTAACAGGAATTTATATCCCAAGTCTGAAATGTGCACTTTATGTTTGTTATGATCCCTGGGTGCATGTTAAGGGATTACTTACATCTCACCATCCTAAGTTTCTTTCCATAAACAAATGAAACCTTTTAGCCTGAGATTCAAGGAATATGCTTAGATGAAACATGATTTAACAGCTCTTTGGGGAGAAAGAGATAAGGTGGGAAAGCGAAGAATTGACGACCTATTAACTGTTTCAATTTTCCACCTTGAATTATTGACAACATGTGACATTACAACCTTACAAATTACTGTCTATAAACAGCTCGGAAAATATGACCTTTGCATTACAATTGGTCTCAGGATGCCTTGCAGCTTATTACAAACAGCTGCTGCTGGCATATTTTGTTGCAGCTGGAGTGGGTGAAAGAATGCAAAGAACTGAAGACTTTTTTTGTATAATCAGACAAATCTCAGATAACAAAAGGTACTGGGTGATGGCTGAAATGTCTCTTTTTGAGACTGGGTTCACTTCTCTGGAGTTTTGGGGTAATCTAATTTTCAGTAATAAAGACATCCAATTAGTTAAGGTTAGTTGTCCTTACATTCTGCCCTGTTTCTTTCTAGAGCAAGTAGTGGTTTTGTTCATAAATGCTAGAAAGCCCTATGTTACTCTAATTCCTCCCACTTCCTTGAGTCTGGTGACCAGTGAGTGCAAGCTGAATGGATGGCTTGTCTTATTTGTTCATGGCAAACCAAGTGCACTAAATTCTTACTTTGTTTTGTCGTTCATGTGATTAACACACAAACTAAAGTAAGTGTTGTGCTGAATTTGGCCCTGAGATTTCTGCTGATTTGGGAGAAACTTAGAACACAAGGACTTGATTTTGCATCTTTTCTTCTTAGCACTATTGAGGAGTAACAAGTGACCAAATTAGTGTTGGCAGCCAGAGAGCTCATAAGGCACTTTCTGAATCCTAGGCCTGAGCCAAATTAATTTCTAATTCAACTCTTTTAACAAAGGGTTGCCATAAGATTAGACCTACCATGTTTGTCTAGGGAGTGATGCATTTTATTGTCATTTGTTAGTGTAAGAAGCGTAGGGAGTTCTAAAAGAGTGTTTTCAGGGGGATCTGGTATTTGGAAGAATAGATGTCCCAAACACAGTGTAACAAAAGACTGTGCTGAATGAAAATCATCTTTGTACCAAGCTTGTTTGCTTTCTCAGTTTCTAGGAAACATATCTGTGTCTGTTAATATGGTCTTGTTCATCCCTGACTGAATATCAGTTGAAAAAGTATATGTTCCCATCTGTGTTGATGCAAAAAGACAGTAGGGTTACAGGAAGGGGAATAGAAAGCTTGAATTTGACTCATGCTCGGTTAGAGCTAGACAGGGTGGAAGCTGTGATTTAAAGTTAGAGCAGGTCAGGACCTTATGAATTCCATCTCTCCATGCATTAGAGGACAGGGAAGAAGGATTTAAAGAGTGAAGACCCAGGAGTTCATCAGAGTAAGTATTCCCTCCGTGCCTTCCGTAACAAAATCTCTTAAACTCTACATGCTTGATGTGTGTAATAAAACCAACCTACATGACAGAGCTGTTGTTAGGAGTGATCAATTAATGTTTTCAGAATGCTTTGGGGACAAAAGGCACTTACGGTCATAAGTTTCACTACACCTGCTGCCCCAGGATGAAAGTTTTACTTTAAAGGTTCAATTTCTTCCCTTGGGTGAGAGGGAGGCAGTCTATTATTCAAGGTCGTCATCCTTATCTATCTAGTAGTTGCCTTGTGGCCATGCAACATCACTCAATAGTTCTGTCAAGTAGTATCTTTTGCTTGTGACAGAGTGCTAAACAGTGATTTATTGCTTGAACACACATTGCTTTCATGAAAGTGATTTGTTTAAACGACAGTAAAGTGCTAAATAAATTATTCATTGCATACTAATTTTTCACTTTTATATTCTGTAGTGAGCTCCAGAATAAGCAATTTGGGTATTGTATATACCACATGAATCTCGTTTATTTGGTTGTGTGTATCCCCCCACCCCCATTCTTCCCTCAGGACATTTCCCTCAGTTCTTTTCCCAAGGAAAGACCTCTAGTTTCAGCCCTTCTCACCTTTGTTGCCTTTCATGATATTTGTCCTATTCATTCTTTCTTCAGACAGAGTTGGGTGAATTATGTTCAAGTGGAGGCTTGGATTACTGCTTTGGGAAATACTGTGTGTATGTTTGGAGTTTATGGGTATTTCTAAATCCTTCAGAAACTTCTAGGCCTTAACCAAGAAGGCACCACCATAAATACAGCTTGCAAAGTAGGATCCTAATGGCCGAGTGGCACATTTTCATAAAGTCTGTTCTTGCACCCTCCCTCTTTTTCTGAGGGTGCTGTATGCTGCTATCTTTTAGCTGCCAGTGGCTAAGCTGGATCACTGTTTGCATGTAAGATCAGGTGCCTGAGAAACTCCTTAGAAGCGGGTTTTTACTTGTAGGTATGCAGGCTTTTCAAATTTGCTTCAGAAATGGCTTCTCAGCACTTAAAAATCTTTGTCCCCTGGCAAAGCTAAGAGCCTCCAGAATGTCTCTTGAGTGTTTCAATAGCAAGCCCGAGAGCAGGCCAGGCACAGAACAGCTTAGTGCTTTTCTCCATTTGACCCTTTTACCCATTCTTAGTGTCCACTCTAAATCACTGGCAGTAACTGTGTGTTTAAGCAAGAGCCACTGATTGACAGGGAATATAATAGGGCATAAGAGAAGAAATTTCCTTGCAAGTAGTTTAGGGCTTCACCCTCCTCTGGTCTTAATTCTGAAATAATCCCCCAAAGGCCCATGTCAGTATTCAGTGAAATGAATAAACAGAAGACTGCTTTTTCCTCTTGAAACATGCACAGAGCTCTCATGCTAATGGCTTTTAAGCACCAATGCAATTATAGCGTGTAATCGATTCTCTCTGTACCAACTTTTGTCTTCTGAAATGAAAACTTGTCTCTTTCTTAACTATTTGCCTTTGTATTAAAACATTTCAAGATGACGGGCAGTTTTTTCCCCTTGTTTTTGTTGTCCTTCCCCTCTTTCCTGCCTACTTCTACCACTGGAAGAAAATACGTTATTAAGTTTCCTTCAAAACTTGAATATCTCTGCATTTTTCCCTTTTTTTTTCTACAGTAATTTACTCCCTGGAATTCGCTTTTACTCCTTTTAATTTATTGGGTTTGGGTTGGGTTTTTTTAGTTCATTAATCACATGTCAAGCTGCTCAGAAATATTTCCATGAAATGGATTCACGTTGAATGAAAGGGGAATTTGTGAAAATTTATTTCAATGTTAAAAAAAGGGCTAAAAGCATGGAATTAATTCCATTTTGTAAGTTATTCAGCATGTCAGTGACTAAGGTGTTTTTCTGGAATGTGGTAGACCTAGCTTTGGGTCCACTTTGGAGCCAGGAGCAGCAGTAACTCAGTGTCTTGACCTTTGAGCTTTAACTATTAAAGAAACACTATTTCCTTCTCTCTGCTTTGGTGGTGGTAGTATTTTAAATTCTTTTTAGACCATAACAATTTTCTGTTTCATCCAGATGACAAGCATGAAGACTGGGGCTGTCTTTAAAAGATTTGAGGGAGAAAGATGCCTCATTTTGCCTCTCTTTATTATAATTTGCATTGTTGTCTCCTCTAAAAGTTGTCACCATGCCAGGGACCCCTGTAAGCTGAGTATAATAGAAACTGCCATACATCTTGCTCTGCTGACTGAATTATACAAGACTAAGAAAGGAAATTACTAGTATCCATGTTTGGCAAACATTGAATTTCTTGCCTACAGCTGATTTTTGTAGATGCCAAAAATATGAATAACTCTAAAGAGTTTTAGACAAATTCATGAGGGCTAAAGCTACCTAGGGAAGTTATAAGAACAAAAGAATTGTCACACTTGGCCATATTCCCTCTCCAACAGTGGCTAAAATTGCATGCCCAGGAAAACTTGGACAAACATCGTGATAGATATATTTTTATTTAATTGACCTCAGTGCACATCTCCTACCTGACCTTCTCCTGTCTCCCCTTGAACTAACGTCAAATTTTCAGTATCCACAAAATACAGTGGGAAGGAATTTGCCTACTTGTGTATATGTAGTATTTTGAACCTCCCAGTTGCACTTGCTGTCCTAGGTCTTGTGTACTGAAAAACAGTGAATAATCAATTCGGGACACTCGTGACTTTACAGACGTCTTTCACGTCTCCTTTGTTGTCTCTTTCTTGGATTAAGAGTTGGAGTAATTTCTCACTAAAAAAAGGCCATTCCACGTCTTTGATCATCCTTGCCTGCTTTCTCTGATCCTTTTATTATTAGGCACAGTAGTCGCAATAGTTTTTTAATTAGGAAGAATGTAATCTGCTGATTGCTGAAAGCTAGTAAGGGGAAGAATCTCCTACAGAATCACAGAATGGTTGGGGTTGGAAGGGACCTCTGGAGATCGTCTAGTCCAACCCCCTGCCAGAGCAGATTCACCTACAGCAGGTTGCACAGGAACACATCCAGGTGGGTTTTGAATATCTCCAGAGAAGGAGACTTCACAACCTCTCTGGGCAGCCTGTTCCCGTGTTCTGCCACCCTCAAACTACAGAAGTTCTTCCTCATATTCAGATGGAACTTCCAGTATTTCAGTTAGGGTAGAACTGTAGAGGGTATCTTTCAGTTCAGTTACCCTATACATAGGCAATTTTTAATGCTTTCTCTCTCAACTTCTGCTGTTGCCTACTGTCACAGATGGGATAGCAGGCAATATCAGACCTTTTTTTCTGTCCCTTGAAGGATGCAGAAAAATGAAGAGCTTTTTACTTCATGGATTCTTCATAAAAAAGACTGTGGTGAAAAGGGGAGTTGGTAGTCTAGCTGTGTAACTATGTGGCTGTCCTTCTCTATCATCACACTTTTCGTCTCTTCCTTTGCCTGCTGATGTGTTTAAATAAGGAAGCCTGTTGACTTGCAGTCCAGGTGGAAAGCAGATCACACAGTCTTCATGTCCCATAGGTCTTGGTACTTGCGTAGTTACTAGAGACCCTGGTACTTACTGACTGGTATAAAATTGCTAAATAATAATAATATGAAGTACAAGATTTGTACAAGTAATTTGCCCCAAATAATGGGTTCTCTTGAGTTTTCCTTTTTTATTCATAAATAGCTTGTAGGTTTCTCAGTCATGAATTACTCAGACTATTTTGTGAATTTATTTGAAAACACTTCCTCGCATAGCTGCCTCAGCAAAACACCTCATTGAGAATATTCCCGTGTTCTGGTTGTGTTCCCCCTTTTTTCCTCAGTCCTAAAGTTCTGTGCTGTATTGGGAAGGTAGAGATGAAGAAGGGAACAGATACGTGCTGCCCAGTATTACCAGTCTTTGAATGATGCATACTCTCAAACACAGCAGTCTAGCCTGAGAAACATGGTTTATTAACACATAGTGCATAAGAGAGCTTCAAGTCCTTTAGCTTCCTGCTCAATTATAGAAGACCAACAAGCTTGTGAAAACTTAATTTAGTGCTTCTTTGTTATTGACTTATGTTCCTGCTAAGTAGGTGATAGAAAGGATCTCTAGAGTTTAATAAGGGATTTATGGATCACTGCACATTGAGGTGTACTTAAAGTGTCTTGATTGTTGACTGTTTCTTTCTTCCCAATTAGAAGGCAGTGTGACAGTTTCATCAGGAGAACCTTGTAATGGATAGTTATGCTATTACAATTTTTTGCATAGCTATATATATTACAATACCTTATTAACAAAATTTTGTTATATTGAAGTCTGTTTGTGTTCTGTGCCTGTGTGAGACAGTCCCTACATCTAAAAATTTGCAGATCATAACAGTAGAACAACCAAGCTGCGCACGCGGTGCTTTGGGTCCCAGGAGCTCTGGATGTGCTCCATGTTCCTTGCATGGGTGGAGAGCACTGCAGGAGAGGGAAGACTGTTGTGACTGTTCTTTTCTCAAACTGTGGCCCATCCTGAAGACCAAGGCATATTTTAGAGCATGTGGCTGGCACAAGACTGAAACTAGAAGCTGTCTGTCAGGTTATTATTTCTAATACAGGACTTATGTTGGAGTTCATAAAGACCCATCTGAATTGTTCTATGCTGGAAATTAATATGCTCCTAAGACTGGCTTGAGACAGAAAAATACATGGTGCTGTACAAGAAGTCAGGACAGAATAGCATTCTGAAAGCTTTTATTGGGTTGGGGGAGTGGTGGGCAGAAACCATCCTTTTTTTTTTTCTGGACCTTCAGTGGTCAAACAGATGTCTGATCCCTGTACAGTCTACACGAGAAACTGATTCTCAAACTGATTCAGAAAGATGCTGTAAGTGTTTTCCAGTCAGGTATTAGAAGTATTTTATCAAATATACCATTTACATCACTTCCAGGTGATTTCAACAAAGCGTTGAGTAAGGAGCAGTCTGTACACAAAGCTGAGAGCTGATGGTGTGCAAGTCAGGAAAGTGGACTATTGACTAAAGGATTTTTAGTTGTATGGCTTATCCCAGGACAGCTGCAGTCTTGACTGAAACAGCTGCAAACATACATACAAAGCATGGAAGTCTCAAAACATTAAAGCAGAGGTGCTGGTTTTGCCTGCACAAGCAAAGCGATTGCGATTTTGAAATTGGCACTTGAATCCTGTAGGGCCAATCTTTCTGGCACAGTTTTAGGTCAGTCTAGAGGTAATGTTATAAAAATCAGAGCCCAAGAAGTGAAGACCTTTAAAAATTTGATTGTGTCATTCTGTTTGAAAAACCTCTATCACCATGAAGCTATAAAAGTTGTTTGTTTGAATTTAGTACCCTGTTGTGCTGTCTAAAGTGGAAAGCATTTGCAGAGAGGACCTGGGGGTGGTGGTGAAGGTACAGCTGATAAAATGTATCCAGATGAGAGCGCTGTTCGTGTAAATAAGATTGAGTTGGATTATCACAAAACACTTTGCATAGTGGGTCTTTAATAATGGTGGTCAAACGTTGAACACAGCGATTGTTCCAGTCCACCTCCCTGTTTAACCTAGCTTGAATAAGTATGGACACATTTTAACATAGTGCTCATGTTGTGTTCCCAGGAGTAAATTTGCAATTGTCAGTGAGTAGTGCGAGGTGTTACAGATCCCTGACCTAGTGAGCTATTATCTCTCGAGTACTGGTTTCTGTGTACCTGTGGCAGAATATAGCTCAGTGTGGGTTTGCTTGCTTTCTGGAGACAGATCATTACCAGCAGACAGGTTACACAGCCACAGTGTAGCACGTCGCTTCCTTCCCTATGTGTTACGAACCTGGCCAGCAGCAGTGTGCAGACTTTTGTTCACTACCTTCCTGGCCAGCTGGTTCAGTACTGCTTGATGAGACTAAATATTTTTTGCCAGGGGAGAAGAGGCAGGTTAAAGGTAATTCTTGCATTACATTTGGGACTAGCGCTGCAGTAAAGGGTGAACTTTGACCAATACCCTGTGGGAACCTCGCTAGATGCATTTGTAGAGCAGCTGAAAACAAAGTCAAGACAAAGATTTAAGCTAGTACTGAACCAGCATCTGAAGTGCAAGGTAGGGTGTGGTGAGATGGCATGGACTAGTTGAACATGAGCCAAAGCAGGTCTGCAAAAAATTTAGCCATATTTATTCTAGAATTTCTCCCAAGATAGCAAAGAGCCTTCTAAGGCCTAAACTGGCAAATTCACAGAGCAGCCTCTTCTGTCCAGCCACTGATTCCCATCTTGAAACCTATAGAGAGGCCTTCACATCCCAAGTCTTAAAAAGCAATCACAGTTCAGGAGCAATTAACAAAGTGTGTTTTTGTTGAAAATGCTGGTTTGGTTTGAAGAAAAACATAATGGTGTCCAAGATGTGAATACTCTGTCCTTCCTAGACTGATTTCCTTTGGGAGATGGTTGAGCCAGGTTTAAGTACCTCTTTTGTCAGTCTGTCTTTTCCCAGGTGAGTGTGCTAAACCCACCAAGCCTTCTGTCCATTTCTTGTCTGCTGGGGTTTTTCCACTTTGTACAAGTAACTGAAAACATATTTAATGCTATACCTCATGGTTAGTGGACTCCCTGGGGATGTGGTAAACCCAGGATCAAACATCTTTTGCTCTGGAGCTATCAGTGCAGAAGTCAGGAAGTTTTGTCTCTCCTTCTCTTCCCTACCTGCTATGGCAGAATAACCCATTTCAATTGCTGATCCTAACGAAGAACAGGCTTTCTGAAGCCTTGCAATTTCTATGCAACAGGAAGGGTTATCTGTATTCACAGCGGAGCCAGCATAAGACTGGCTTTTCAGCTCCTTTTCATTGTATCTCTAGTTTGCTTGTTCTTTTCTCCTTGCTCTTGTTAGCTTGCATTGATTGGTAAGTGGTAAAGAAGGGAGACAAAAACACAGTCCCAGGAAAAAAAAAACAAAGGAAGAAATAATAATAAAAAAATTTTCATTTCATTACTGTGCTTCTTCACAGCCCCTATTCTGACATTTAGAACAACATAATATGCATGTCACTGTTCATTAGGTTCCTCAATACTACATAGTGACAGCCACAGAGAGAAAAAAAAAAGAAACAATCTTAAACATGAACTAACCTTTGCAGGCTAAATAACAAAGAAATGAGAACAGCAAAGAAGGAAGATGTTTTCTAAAAAGTAAATATAGCCAAAATCATGGCCTTGCATAGGTTATTCAAATATCATTACAAAGGGGCGAAGAGAATACTGAACGTTAGGGCAGAAATAACTGATTTTCTGCCCAATGACTTGTTTGGTTTGCACATAGGTGTTTGAGCAGATCTATTGCTAGTATTTGAACCACAGTAAATGACACAAGAAGAATGCTGAAACTAGAGATAGGCTTAAATATATTCAGGAGCTGATACAGGTCCACAAAAATGAGAGAGCTTCCTATAGGAAAGCCCTTGTGTGTACTGGAAATAGGATGTCTGCACCAAGTGGTGCAGACAACAAACTGGTGCATATATATGCCGCAGCATGGTGTCAAATACAAATATTAGCTTGGAAACATTAAATGCTAAGATTTTATCATAAATTTACTAAGAAGCCAGTACATAGCAATATTATTTAGGGTTCTAGATGTACCTAGTCTGCAACTAACATGCCTATTTGGATGGGTGCAGGTATGCCTCTGCAGAAGGATTGTTACAGCTATATCAAAAAGAAGTGTGATGAAATGCAGCTGGGTTTTTCCCCCCATCAATTCCAAGAGAACTATAGCACTCTAAGATTGTGTGGGTTTTACTGAAATTTCTAGGGGAAGAAAAAAGAACCAAAGAGACATTTCAACTCTCTGGAAGTGAAATATTTTGATTTCTCATATTGGCACTCTTGATTTTTTGTCATTTCATATTATTTTGGGGATGTCAACTACAATTTTTTTTTTTCTCAAGTGAGGGGATTAAAATTCCTGATAGAGTTTTCTTTCATGGAAGTTTTGAGATTTGTGAATTTTCCTCACCTCAAAAAAAAGTAAAAGTATGAGTAATTTGTGAAAAATAATTCTCAGTCTACTTAGCACCAGTAATTACACACTGCTAATCTTAGTGTTCCATAAAATTAGCCTGATTCTAATTCTTGATTTTTACAGATGGGGA
>NW_009625517.1:8241-17869 GCF_000690535.1 Cariama cristata | reverse complement strand
AAAGAGTTTCTTGATTCTTCTGTGATATTCCCCAAGATTACATCAATCAGTAGCAAAGAATGGGGGAAAACCCCACTGTTTTTCCTACTTGCTCTTCCCAGTTTCTATGCCTGCTATCTTCAGGTCTGCTACTAAAACTAACAGATGTCAAAATATTCACTAGGGGAAATATTCATTAGTCATTTACATCTCTGGTTCCTGTGACAAACAGAGGAGGAGAGAACCGAGAGAAGACGGCAAGGCTTAGAAAGAGATATAAGCAACTGTCCAACTGCTTTGCAGATCCAAGGGAGGCTCGAAGCCAAGGGTATATGCAACTCCCAAATGGTGCCTCCAAGCAGGTCTCTGTGCAGGCTGGCGCTGAACCTCATTGAGTTCACTGCTACATTTTGTCGGGAGTGCTGTTATTCAGAAAGGCTTTATCTGCACACCCCTTCCTCTTCCCTCTTTCTTCCCCCTTAATTTTTATTTATTTGTTAAGTAGGGGATTTATAGACCCATTCAGAGGGTGCTGTGAGGGATGGCAGTGACATGGTTCTGTATCTGGAGCAGACAGCTGCCCTGCTGTCACCTATAAGCATTCCTGGGAGGGTGGGGATTGGAATTTAGCACTTATAAAGCCCTAACTGGCGCAAACCTTCGTGAAGCATATGTGCATGCTGCAGCTCTGCCATCTGATGCCTCGGCAGGCAGCTGGTGCTTTGCACGTTGGCTGGCTCTTCAAAGAGGGACCCTCCAGGCTAGAGGCAAGCATGTCCTGGACAGCAGTGGGGTTGTGCATTTTGGGAAGCGGAGGAGATATCTGTGTCAGGGTGCCCTGGGGAGCAGAGGAGGGGTCATGGCTGCTGTGTGAACTGCCCTCATTGTAGTGGGGGATGCATCTTGTCCTCTGGGCCAAGTCAGGAGTCACTGTGGGGCTGTTTCTGGGGGACATGACACTTGGAGGGTTGGGGTCACCGTGAATATGTCCCTAGGTGCCACGGGGTGGGTGTTACTGGGGGACATGATGGGTCTGGGGTTGGTGGTGAGGGCACCTGGAAGGGCCTGGGGGTGGCTTTCTGCTGCAAGGTCATGTGGCAGGGCTGACAGGGAAAATGTGAGGGAGCCACTGAGGAAATTAGGACGTGGGGACAGACAAGGGGTCATGCAGGAGTTCAGGGCCAGGCTGGGCCTGGTGCTGGCGGGAGCTTTGGGGCAGGCCCCTGGTCTCTGCTCAGGGAGCCTCAGGGCCACTCCCTATGCTGCCATGACCAGGCCCCACATGCACCTCAGGGTGAGGGGCAGGGCAGGCTGGCAGCTCCCCTATGGGGCTGCAGGAGAAGGCCTGTCCCATGCCCAGCCGGGGAGCAGGGCAGGCGGGGGGCAGCCCCTGGCATCAGGCACCTCCCTGGGGACACTCTTCAACAGTCTTCGTTTCTCTGTGGAGCTGTTTGTGCGATGTCACTGAGATACGAAGTTGGGGTGTCTCCCCTTGGCCTTGTCTTCTGCCTGATGGGGTTTGCATTTTAATAGCCTGAGTTTACAGCCAGTTATTTATGGATAGCACGATGAGGTTTTCATTTTGGACGGAAAGCAGTAAGTGGGCTTAGTGGGAGGTGGGAGATTAAAATGGGAGTAGATAATAAGGGAGGCTGCTTTTCTTCTGGAGGATGTTTGGTGATGGTTGGCCCTAGTAAACCACTGTTTTTTCAGGTACCTCTCCTGTCTCCCCCCATCAACCACACGCGACTTGTGTTTGTGCAGATAGGAAATGCTTTGGGCAGCCTCTCTCCATGCTATGAGTGATTTACCAGAGTTGTGCTGTAGAAACAGATGTCTGTCAGATGTGTGTGCTCTGTCCCACATATCTTCCTCTATTGCAGTAACTATGTGCTTGCTTATGCTGTCAGCTCCCACATGACCATGCTTTTTCTGCTCTGTCTCATGTGCTAAGCGTATTGAAAAGGCATGAGTCCTAGTGTGGCTGATTCAGGGCTATAGGTGCGTAAGAGGTAGGGTGGCTTTTGGCTGTGGAAATGGTGGTGGTGAGGTCTGTTCCTCTTGTCCAGTACAAGGAGCCATGTGGCTATTCCTCAGCTGTGCTGGTGCCAACTTGCACAGGGCTTGTAGGGACTGAACTTCCTCCAGTCCTCTGCTTCTCTGCCTAATTGGTTGAAGTTGGCAATGTTATCAAGGGAGCAGGGGATTGTGTATCTCTGAGCCTCATTTCTTAGGAGCCCAGGCTGAAAATAATAAGAGGTATATAGATCAGGGTTTTTGTCAGATGAGAAGTGTTGTGCTTCTTTAATTTACTGTGGTTTTAATGGGATAGAGAGGAGAATAAGATATACAGTGACCTGGCAGGGAGAAATGCAAAATAAATTAGTAGCAATAGTAATGGTCTGGTAGTTTATGTCCCAAGTGTAGGTCTTGTTAAAGCAGCTCATCATCTTGAAAGTCAGAAATTATTTTTTTAAGACATTAACAAAAAAGCAGGCTGAAATGTTGTGCTGGAAATTCTTTTTGCTAAAATTGCTTTCCTTCCCCCCGGTAAGATAATTTTATTCTAGAACTGTCTGTTTTGGCAGGAGGGAAAAGCTGTTTATCAAAAGAGCTAATAAAACTCCTAAACCTGGAAACACTTGCATTCTGACTAAATCTAAAACTTTTCACTGAAGTCATAGAAATGTTGGTTGTTAGAGACATTTGGAGGTCCCTAGTTCAACCTCTTACTCAAAGCAGGGTTATTGCCAGCTATCAGGTCAGCCATGACTTTGTCTAGCCAGGTCTTTAAAACCTCCAAGGGTAGAGGCTTTACAGATGTTCTGGGTAGCCTGTCCCAGTGTTGAACTATCTTCTTATGGGGATTTTTTCTGATGTTCAGTCTGAGTCTCCCAGACCAAAACTGGTGATCATTTGCACGTGTTATATCATCTGCTACAACCAAAAAGAGTTTGCCTGGAGATAGGCCAGTGGGTTATCTGTGCACCCCAGCTGTGAAAAATACCAGCACTTTCAGTGCTTGTGAAACAGAGCAGAAGGTAATCTGTATTTCTACTGTATACAGTAGATCTCATCTTGTATCCTGAAACACTATGTGTAGCATGTCAGCTCCTTCCCACTGCACTCCACCTCCTGGGGTTAAGGGAAGAACCTGTTGGTGATATGTGAGGAGCTGAGGAATAAAAGGTTTGATTGGCTCAACATACATCTCTGCAAATACTTCCCATGTCAGTTTAGGCAAATGCTTTTAACAATTCACTCTGTTAAGCACCCATTAAAGGAATCCTAAGCTCTCCCTGAGGTCATTTCAGTTCTATGAGATTGTAATTGTTTGAGACTAACCATGATTTCTTCTTCTGCCTTCAGGTGATTCTAATTCTGACAAAGCTGTATGACTACAACCTGGGAAGCATCACAGAGAGCTCTCTTTGGAGGTATGGAGATAAATTGAGTTAATAATTACCACCTTAAACAGGAAGAGCCTGATACAATTCTTTTATTGAATTTAATTGGATTTTTTTAAAATGTGCTGGAAGGTTGGTAGCTAAACCCTCTCTCTATCTCTCACTTCTGTTCTTTCATACTCAAGGACAAAGAGGCTGAAGTCTGATTGTCTTGTTTCAGCTAGATAACGTACTTCATGGATGTGCTATAATTTGATTTCCCCTTTCCCATCTTATTTAGAATAAAATCAACTAATTGGTTTATTTTTAGGAGAATTCAACAGCCTTAAGTCCTTGTTTATAATGAAGGAACTCATGGCTCTCTACTGCCCAAATGATCCTTATGAAAAAAGTCCGTGCTACTCAGACTGGGGGAATACCTGTGAGCGAGTATTCAATGACTGTTTATTCAGAACTGATAGTGTTAGTACCAGATAATTGATTTCCACTTGTGTGATGTTGACTACTAGACTGATTTATAGGGAATGCCTTGATACTTCCATGATTTCAAAGCATGTCATGCTCGCTGTGAACCAAAGGAAAGAGCTGGGTCATGGTCTATTTCTTAAGGCTGTTATTTGTATTCAGAAAGAGCAGATGGTGCCTGTTTCTGTCTCTCTGAAAAATGGATCTTAAAGGGTGTTTACTTCACGTATTCCTAGTGGTACTTTCATGAGCTGCAACGGACGAAAGGGAGGTTTTTTTCATTGTTCCATCTGTGAAACTTTGTTGGGAAGTCTAGTGTTTTTGTATGTAGGTCATTGGTGGAGATGGACAGACTACCATCTTGATACAAGAAAATTTTGGGTATTTGAAACTAAAACTTCTTGTTAGGATGAACTTGTTTTGATAACCTTGTCTAGGAGAGGTTTTTTTTCATTTCCAAGGAAGAGTTTTGGGCCAGAAGTAGAACAAACAACCTTTCTATTCAAGGAACTGGGCAGGGTTTTAAGAGAATGACAGAGGGATTTGACATGGAGTATATTCTGAACTCTACCCAGTGGCATGAAGAAATAAACAAAAAAAACCTCCCAGACAAAAACCCAAAGAAACACAAAACTTCTTGAATTTGTTCTGAACAGCAACAGAAACACTGCAAATTATTAGTATTTTGTGGGGTCAGATCAATGATTTCTCATCCTGCTGTGGGGGGATAACAAAATCTTTCCATTTCATATACATTGCTGCTATGACTTGAGATCAAAAATGGTCCTATTTTCTCTACCTTTGTCTTTAATATGGTGCGCACTTTGGCAACGTTTTTCTGAAGGGGATTTGGGCTAGATTGTTTCATTTCTCAATGGTTTTGAGAAAGAATATTCATGAATATGAAATATATTATTTTTATTTCCTCTTACTACCCTCAGTCATTTCACCTTGAAAAATACTCATCTCTGTTTCATCAGTCATTGAAGGAGGAATGGTGTTTCAGCATGTGGAGACACCTCCTTCCTGGCAGTGCTGAAGAACTACTTTACTCATGTGATGCAATGCAGGTTTGTGTTGAGATACTGGTTTGGAACTGAAAATAGGACAGCCACATCAGAGTGGAAAACACATTCTCACACTTTTTGTTGAGCTGTATGAAAGTGGGCACAAAATTGTGCTGATGACTTTATGCTGTTTCAGGATTTGTTTCTGTGGAGCAAGCCACAGTGGCATAAATTTTACCCTGATTAAAAGAGAAAGGACTGTGGGAGTGTCACTGGAGGATGTACCAGAAGCTGGGACCTTGGCAATGTAGCTAGTGAGTGCAGTGCACTTTTTCTGGACTTCAGACAGTCCTAATATCGGAACATGTTTAACAACATAGTAATAGCCTGATTGTTTCATCTAGCTCGATATCCTATTGCTACAAAGCACTCTAAGAAAGTATATATGAACAGAACTATCATATCTGACACTGCCTCCTAGTATTTTCCTAGTATTTGTTCTTAGAGTTGAAGTTTAGGGTCCTTCTGCAACTTTCAGTTTAAGGTCTATCAGGGTCTGAATAATATTTCTTTTCAGTTTTAGTATATATCAGGGGATTAATAGCCCATCAGCTAACTTTCTTAATATGTCTTGGAGTGTGTTAAAATTTTTAGTACCTGTGACATGTTAGAGTAAGGAATTCCATAGATTTTTTGAGGAACCACTTGTCTCACTTTGAACCCATCAGCTTCAGGTTTACTTGGCACGTGTCAGAACTTGGTTACAGTTGCATGGCCAACCATCCAGAATCCCTGGGCAAATGTTTTGGACTGGAAAATGTTGAAGGAGAACCAGGATAGCTAAAATCAACCCAGTTGTTTTTGCAGTGCTCCATTATTCTTGATTGGCTCTTCAGTGCTCATGACTGCTCTGAAAGTTGCTAGTGTACTTCACCGTCGTTCCTTGATCCTGTTGACTTACATAAGCCCTAGGTGGTTATGTTGTGCTCTGTCCTGAGTCTAGCTCTGCTGTTAGATCCCTGCTCACCATGCAGGCATGCCCTCAGGTCGCTAATAAATATGCCTACAGAGGTCCTAGGACAGCATTTCTGTTCTTAGTGTGATGGAAAGAAATGGCAAGATGGTGTATTTTATTATTTAATGCACCTGACAGAGGTTATTAGCTGTTGCTCCTACTGGCTGCTTAAGTGACATGTTAATTTAAATCTCCTTGCTTGTTTGAAAAGGATAGTAAAGAATAGAATTGAGAGAAGAGGAGAAATATATCTTGTACTTTAATTTATTTCATGCCTCTAGGGTTGATGCTGGGGAATGCAAGAAATCACGATCTCATGTCTGGTTTGTTTTCTGATGTCAGGAATTCTGTTTCTGAAGGATGGAGGTAGTTCTGCAGGTACCCACAACTGAAGAGGAATCTCTGCCTTGAATACATGACAAAGAAATACCACTCTTGCCTCCTGTGCCGAGTGCATTCTCAAAAGGTTGATGAACGATGAAGGGCTGTTTAGAAGCATGTCACAGACACGAGTCATTTATGCTATAGCTGCTTATAAGCACATCTGTCATTCGAAGGTGTAGTTGGGTGATTTAAGCAGTCTTGCGACTGATGGGACTGTAACCATCTATAACACAACTATGCCATTGCCTACAAGATATGAATCTGTCTTCTTTATAAACACACCACTGCCTGCTAGGATGGCATTTCTTTGTAATTTTTCAGCCAGTTTAACTACAGCTGGCTGCAGCACTCATGGATGGGGATCACCCTTCTAAAACTACCGATGAATTAAGAGACCACTGGCGACACACATGAAGGAATGAAATACAGTAAGAGAAAAGAGATGGGGAGAATCTGTACAATCTTCTAGAGTGCTAAGGCTCTGTGCTCACTGAGCTTTGGATGGCAAGTGAGCTGCTGCTTCTGTATATGGTAAATGAGATTTTGCATCAGGCTGGGCTTGACTTTGATTACACTGTTGCCCTCTCAGCAGACTTTTTCCACAGTTTTAGTTGAGGGCTTTTTGTTTACTTTTTGTTATTATTTTTATAGAAGAGGAAGAGAATGGAGGAGAAAAGATTATCTGTCACTGAGCAATTAACTGAGTGTATTGGATTTATTTCTCTTCCTCCCCTAGATCTCTCTCGGATCACAAAGAGGATTAAGCTGTAATAGTTAGGAGAAGATTTTTTTTTACCACTGGAGTAAGATAACCTTATGTTTCCAATAAAAAAGTCAGAATAGTGACTACAGTATCCATGAGCTGCAGACAGCTGTGGGGGAGGACTAATCTGTTTGTGTAAATATGATGCTCTGGAAAGATGTGCGTACAGGACACTTTCCTTCAGGGCCTTGAGAGGCTGACAAGCAATGAGTGCTGCCGTTTACTTCTTTTGCTGCCTTATAGCTCTGTCTTTGGTCAGGAATGAGTAATTTCATGGAACTTGCTGTGAAAATAGCAGTAATTAAACTTTACTTCTTCCTACTTTCTGACTGAAAGGAAAGTTGAAGGGTTTACTTAGTTTGAGAGCATTTAAGTTCTAAATGGTAATATGTTAGTTCTGGAAGTTATTGATGATACTGTGATACTCCAACACTGTGCCTGAACCCTGAGCTCCCCAGTTCAGGAGTGCTTAACATTTCTAGCCTGTCCTTCACTGCTCCTGGTTTCAGAAGTAAGGAAGCTTTAGCACATATGCCATAAAGGAATCTCAGGGACTCCAAAAAATACCTTTGCTTTGTAGATCTAGCTTTAATTTCCCCATATGTAAATCAGGGGACATTAATAGTGGCTTTATTTTTTTTTTTCTCCCTGGAGAGCTTAGAATGGATTTAGCTAACTGACATCTGCAATATTTTGAAGATTGCCTGGTGATAAATATTATAGAGGTCACAGCAAGATAAAAATTCTCAGAACTCCAAGGCTCTGTTTCTAGCTTTTTCATGGCCTTTTTGTTTAACCTTGAGCTAGTGTTTTAACCCCTCCATCAGTTTACTCATCCCACCTTCCGATACCACCACTGCACATCATCCTGCAACTTTGTCCTTTCAAGAAGGAAAATTGGATATGTAAGCCAGAGAAGAATCAGAACGCTCAGAGTATCTCTGCCTCTCAGTATAGGAATAACCTTCATTTATTCCATGGAACAATTTGAAGAAATAAAGAATTCACTCTCCTTACTGTGTTCTTATCCTCTTCTGCTCTCAGCAACTGCTGGAGACAAGATATTGGGCTAAGGTAGACCAAGGTACTTGGTACTAAGGTCTAAGTACCATTGTGTTATGTCTGTATGTTGGGTAGTCCCATAATCACCATTGTGCATGGGAGTGTTTTTGGTGAAAATACTTCTTGTTGGAGATGGGTTTGCATTAGTATGTTAGACAATGAAAAGGAACAATTGACCAACATAAATGTATTCTTTTCTCTTACAGCTGCTCTAGGGATAGAAGTCTCAGGAGAGAGGTATATGTAGATTGAGGATCATATCTTAATACAACCTTGCAATATTAGCCAGAATGGTCTCTTTTAGATATCTTTCTCTCCCTTGAATCCTGTTGTTTGAAAAGTCTTGGCTGAATTGACCCCAGTGATGTGGTTATAAATACTATAGGTACTTTGAAGCCTCACATATTTGTGTTTCTGCATGCAATTTTCTGGCTATGTAAGAATGCCCCCTCGACAGATTGGAGGTATAGTCACCCATGTCATCTTCGGTATTGTTTATGTGTTTGTGGAGATTTTATTGTCTAGACTAGAGAGATCTTTCAACAGGTGACTTGAAAGATTGTCAGTATTTCCTTACTTACTTTGAGGGGAATTTCCAGGATATGTCTGTTATTGTATTCATCATTCTCCTGCACATTTTATGCTGGTTCCTTACTTCTGTTTTGCAGATGGGCTGTTCTCAACTCACATTTATTTTCTACCTGCTCGGCCACATTAATAAGGTCATAACTTGTGACTTAGTGACACAGTGTGCTCTGCAACAGCAGATTAGGGTCTTTTAGCTGAAGTAATTAGGAGAAGCAAATCCATATGAGAGGAACTGACAGAGGGGAAGGGAAGTCTCATTAAGAACATTTTAACCAGCAGTTTTGTAGGAAAGGGGAACTTGAAAAGGACTATTTGAAATGCTTTTATCTATAAATATGGTGCTTCTGTTGCTCAGTATGAGTAAGTCACTTTTCTTAACTCAGTATCAGAGCTTGATAAATGCTGCTACATTATCTCCCATGGGCATTTAGTGAAATTGTAACAATGACATTTCCTTGTGTCTTTTATTTTAATTTTTTTTTCATTTTCACTCCTGCAAACATATGAACCACTGGCTGCTCTGTGTATAGATGCTGGAGGGCATCTGGGGGGAGGGAAAAATGAGCTTGCACGCTCAGCTATTCATGTAGGAAGCAGTATCTTTTTATGGTTTGATCGCAGCAGGAGATCTGCTTGCACTGGAAGTGGGCTTAGAACATGGTTTTCATCCACTGACTGAGTGTGGAGCTGAGTGCAGCCTTTTTCCTCTGTGATGGGATGCTCTGTTCAGACCTCAGGACCCCTGGGGACCTAGCAGTTTCTAAAGCTGTATTTTTTTTTACATGAGAGGGCTCATTTTACCCTAGTGACTAACAGTAATAAAGACTTCTAGCACAGTCAACTCTTCTAGTTGGTTGCCAAAGTTTTACCTGCTGTCAAAAAGAGCTCCAATAAAGCTGGGGTGGTAGGGAGGGGGGCAGGGAACCAACCAACCAGTCAAAAATCCCACCCAACTCCC
>NW_009625517.1:0-8210 GCF_000690535.1 Cariama cristata | reverse complement strand
CCCTCCCCCCCCAAAACCAAAAAAAGACCTACCTAGGAAACAACTTACAGCAGATGCTTAAATAGGTCCTAGTTTGACAGGAAGCTTAACTCTTACTGAATTTTATCACATTCTTACCTTTGAAGAATGAGGACCAGTATAACCCTTGCATTTGTGGCATAACACGTGTGTTTGGTTAATCAATCTGAAGTTCTGCCTTGACATAGCTTGAAAAATCGTACCCTGATATTTTGAAGGATCACATTTCATTGAGGATTTAGTGATGTGCTCCTCACTGCCTGGTCTGCGTGGATAAAATATTCAACACTAATGACAATGCAAATTTATTAAGCATATTAACAATGTGTTTTCTGTTGCAGCCAGTCCTGACATGTAGGAGTGTTATAAGTAAATCAAAAAGAACCCCAATACATTTTCTGCATGAAAAAGCATGTAAATCAAGATAATGAATATTTAATGCTGAGATATATTATCAAAATAGTGTAAATAACAGATGCACAATGTTCATGCCACTTTATAGACATACAGTGTTTAAATGCAGTTTGTCATTCTTGTTCTGCAAATTAGAAGATGAACGTGAACATCTATTTCCTAGACTGTACCTGTTTGCGCAAATGATATTGGTAAAACACAGCAGAACTATCTCTGGTTCTGGTCCAGGAGGTTCATCCGTCTGTTGTGGCTGTGTAATAACTGCAGATAAGCTAGACTGGAGCTGATATGTAAGAAGGAAGAGAAACACCACAGTAGTTACTGGTTCATAAACAGAAAGCAATACACCCTTTATGTTCTGATATTCCCATCCCTTTCATATCTGTGCAGTCACTCTTTTCAAAGCTGTGTAAAATTGTACTTATCTCTTCAGAGGGATATATCCTCCACTAATCACAAAAATGAAAGTATGTATTTGGGGCTGAGCTTGGGTAAATAGAAAAACTACCCTAGTTTGAGTGAGTTATACTAGCTTGAGATCTGAACTCTAAGGTCTTAAGATCCAGGTCTTAAATATTTCTGCATCTTGGGAATTATCCAGGCAGACATTCAAAGTTTATTGTTATTACAGAAAGTCAGACCTGTGTCCATAGGTCTCTCTTGAAGAACTTAGTGAAACACCTGGAAACTATGTGCTGTAAAAATTAGCATTTAATTTTAGTTATGTATCAATGGTATGTTTGTTGTGCAGTATAAACTGACTGCCGTTTACACCAAAACATAGTGGCTTGCTTGGAAGTGTCCTTTTTTTTTTCTGATTTCTCTAACCTACCAAATAATAACTGGACAAAACAGAAAAGGAGAAATAAAGCCCACAATTAATCAACTTGTGTCTTCAATAGTGATAGCAAAGCCAGATTTTGAGTGTGATCCTGCCAGTGGCTCCTGTGCTTCAGAGTACGATGTAGTTTTCAGCAGTAGCAGGCTTTTCTCTCTCATGTTGGAAGCTTGGGGCAGGCAGAAAGTAGGACATCAGTGCATGAGCTGTTCATTAAGAAGGCCCAGGGTCACTGAGACCCCAGATCTGTGTGTGTGCAGCGGTATCATTAGTGAATACTGTGCTTTGCAGGAAGCTGAAGCAATTAGGACAAGGAAGGTTCATTTTGCCTCTTGTCATTAGGATGTACTGTTGAGGGCTGATGTGTACTCAGCACTGAGAAGACTTGTGCTTGTATGGCAGGGACAACTTGATGGATACTCGATTCCTGGTGAGCAAGGAATTAGTTTTCGGCTCAACTTCCCCTTATGAAAACTTGGAAGAGGCATGTGGGGATTCAAGAACTTTTCTGTCCTGGCTGGCAGCCTCCCACTGGTATTGTGCCGAGTCATTTCACTGGTGAGGTGCATTAAGTGGTGGGTGAAGATGTGTCCTGTGGATTATGAACATCAGTTGTAATGCAGTCTAAACCAATACAGTGCTTTGCTGATGGGAGGTAAAAAGCCTTCTTTCTCTCTTTCACCCATTATTTCCCCCCTACCCTCCAAATGAGTTTCTTCTGTAAGGAAGTTGCATGAATTTCCCGAGCATACATTTTAGTGTGTGCTGTGTAGTTCAGTATGAAGATAAAACCTCTTTGCAATGATCTTGCAATCTAGATAGATAGTGTATCTATGAGAGACACTGAGTTGAAAAGTAATAGAAATTCAGAGATGCCACATGTATTGTGTATGAAATGACTTCATAAGAAGAAGTAGAGACTGATATCCGATCCTCCCTCAAGGCAAAATTCTTGCAGAAAGACAGTGGTGTTTGTTCTACTAATGTGCTTTTACTGCTGTATTTCAAGACTCTATGTACATATCTGTGTATGTGTTCCTATGTGTTCCTATTAATTTTCTTCTGATTTTCTTTCAAGCCTGAGCTCCTGAATTCAGGTGACTGCTCACAATCTCAGCTTTTCTGTGGTAGGAGAAAGGCTCACTTCCTAGTTTTCATGTAGTGAAGAGAAAATTGAATGGCTCCAACGGCTGTACAGATGGGAAAGGTCAAACATAGATTCTTCACACTTGATTCCTGAGAGCTTTTTTCTTCATTGCTTAAAGTATCTTGGCTCAAAAGACAAATCAGGATGGGGTAGAAGGGGAATTAGAATGGGGTGGGTTCCTTTGTGAACTGGACCTGTGAACTGGACGTGTAGATGCTGCTTTGTCATACCGAATCTGAGGTTTGGATCACAGCTCTAATCAGGCCAAGCAGAGCCTTGAGCTTGGCTTTCCTGCAAACCAGCTGGATGTTGATTGTTGGCTTACATGATTACACTGTCTAGCAATTAAAAAAACCAAAAATAAACCTGAAAAACAAACCACTTTGTTCTGCTGGTGAAAAAAATCAAAAGTAAACGAAATTTGCTAAAACTGGAAGGTTTTGCTCATTCATAGTGGTAATGCTATAAAGTTGTGCTGTCTCCTGAGGCAGAACAGGAGGAGAGGAGACACCCCCTCAGAGTTAACTGGGAATGAAGTATTTTCCATACATAAGGGAGAAACACAGCTGGATGGAAAGGACACAGACACTGGAAAGCAGTTTGAGGAGGTGGCAGGTTCCTTGTCACTGATTAAAAGCTGCCAGTCTTCCCCAGCAGGCCGTGACTGCTGGTCTTGAGTCCCTGAGAGATTTTTGTTAAGCTGCAGGCTTTAAAATCTGCACAGCACTCATCTGCCAGTCTGATGGACCCTGTAACCTCTGGGGAAAAAGGGACCACAATCAAAATCCAGCCAGCATTGTCCTTTTACATTTGAATACAAAACCTCTTTAAAATAACCTAAAGGGAAGCGAGACCAGAAGAACTGTGTGCTAACTAACCTTCTCTAAGACAGGAAGATAAAAGGAAGCTGTAGGCAGGTCTAAGCTCCCATGGTGCTTTACCAACAAGTCACTGTGTTCTTACTGATAGTTCAGGTGTGTTTACATTGTCCCAGGCTGTCTCAGCTCCGAAGGATAAGTCTACGAGGCTGAAAACCACACATTTTTGGTCTCTATTTCTGTCCTTACTTGTAGGGAGCAACATATCTTATGTTTAGAGCTGTGAGTCCTAGCCTTCCTGCACACAGCTTTAGGCAAGCTTCTTTACCATTGCATGTGTGGGTAATGGGTTTATGTTACCTGTCCATCTGCAGTAAATGAGCTGAGAGTTTTGGATGAAACTGGCTAATAAAAACTAATCCTGGAAGAGTTAGAGAGGAAACACAGCTGCATAAGCCTACAGTCTCCATCCATGGCTGAAGCCTAACAGGGATTTGGCCTATGCTTTACCAAGCCACACTTCTGGTGTGTTCTCATCTAATACCAAACAGGACCTTGGATGTCTTTGCAGGTAGGGTGGATTATCATCTTTGGGTCAATTTATGACATCTTTAGTTTGGATTTTGCCCGAACAGAGGCTAATCCTTGCCAAAGGGTAAGAAATGAGATTCAAAACCATTCCTTTTAAGTAGTCAGTTCTCCTACCAAGGAAGGAAAATCAACACAGATGTTTTATGACCATGTACTGTGTGGCATTGCTGGGAAGAACTACTGGACGGGAGAAACACTTGAGGTAGCAGCAAAATGAAATCTTTATGAACCTTACTTGTAACGATGGCTTCTTTATGAAGGTGTGAAACAACCTTTTTTCCTAATTGTGTTTGTAACTTGTTGGCTCCTCTGTTCTTGTGTTTTCTGGGAGGTGAGGGAGGCAGAACTACAGCCTTTTTCCCTCCTTATTCCATAGTAGCGCTGCCTAAGTGGAAGCAACACCCTTCCATGCTATGGAGTAGGTAAGAATGTGAAGTTTTTGCACAGTTCTTACTCAAAATGAGTCGTCTTTGCTAAGGTCTTCAAGAGGTGGTCTGCTTTTTTTGCTAGCCTGCCTCCAGCAGTGCCCAGTAAATGACAGCTATTATCAGTGTTAAACTCTCAATAAGAAACCTACTACCTTTGGGATAATTTTTCTTTCTTGCCCCACTAGAGAAATCAGCTTATGACCTGAACATGAGTTTTGATGACTTACATTTTTAACTAGGTATTAATGTTAGTATGGCAAGTTATATTTATTATAGACTATTAAATTATTGGCCCTTTCCATTAACCACATCTGTGGCTTGCAAGACTGACCTCCTTGTGTTGTAAGCAGTGTGCACTGACTACAGGCATTGTGGAAATATAATTTCTCCTCACTTCCCTGCCAATGTTCGGGTGACCATGTGCTCTCTTGTTATGAGGCAGTATAAAATTTAGAGGCTAGTCACGATGAAGGTAGTAAGAAAGAAGCTCAAAGACCTCAGTAAATATCCCTTTTAAGTGTTCCGTTTTCAAAGGTGAATGATTTTATTCTTTGTAACCTCTCTTTGTATGTTAACAGCTTTCACAATGCTAACCCTCTTGTAAGAAAAGCACATTACAATCCCAATCTTCATCTCTGGTAAAGGAGGCAAAGGAGGAAGAAGCCAATACATTTTTTTCTTTAAAGTCCACCAGCTACTCAGCACACATGTACTGTAAATTCCAGATGCAGATGTTACTCAAACAAGCAACTGTGATGTCACAAGTGTTTTAATAGCCTTTGATTTATTTCCCAAAACGCTTTATTAAGGTGATGCACAACAGCATTTGGAAGCCAAGTGCAGTCTTAGGAGAGTCTTGGAGGAGTTATTTTCAATCTCCTGACTTTTCTTCCTCAACACAGAATTTGATTGGGGCAGAAGGACCCTGGATTCAGAACAGGGTTTCTACTTGTTGTTTAGTGTTTCTTTGTGAGTTAATTAGCCTAGTTTGTGATCTGGGTGAGTAAGAGTGTGAATGAACTTACTGTGATATGAACGCTGCATGGTTCAGAGAACAGGATACTGGCTGGGTTTGAGAGATTTGTGTTCTGTCACTGTATGGGTTTGTGGCTATTGGATGGTGAAATATTTGGTTAGGCATAATTAAGAACCAGCAAATTCATGTGTATTAAAAGTTAGCTGCAAGGAATCCTCTCCTGGCAAGATATTTCTAATGACATTCTTCAAGGTTAGTTCTAGGTGCAGTGATAGAAGGCATTTTTGCCATTAGTCTGGTAATAAATCTAGTATAATTTCCAACTTTTGAGAGGAAGGGTATTGAATCAAAAAGATCTGAGGTAGTCACAGCAAGCAAATGGATTACTAAGCTGAGCTTACTTGAAGAAACGTATTTTAGTCCAACAAAGCACAAGGGCTGAAGGTTGTACTTGCAGTAATATATACTATCTACTTACAGCATGGAGAAGAGTTGTAGTCAGACAGTGTGTAGGAGCTGGAACAGGCAAAGAACTGGGATATCATGTCCTGTTGTGAAGGGGCCAAAATGGACTGCTTTGATTAATGGCTATGTAAGCTAAGGAGCTAGGAGTTGAGTTTTTAAAGAAATTAAAACTACAAAATGTTTATCTTAAGATCCTGATTTAGCATGAAAAGCTTTTTGTGACCATGTACAATTTTCAACAAAACTCTGCATCCAGGATGGGATTTTTGGGCAGAATTGGAAGAGAAATGGGAAGTGCAACAGTGCATCGCACTGTTTAGGGTGTTTCTATGCTCCAGAAATAATCTAAATATACCTACAAAGGATGCCATCTGTGGCCCAGAAAGTCACAGAATTCCAGCTGTTGGAGGCTGAGAGAGTATTTAGAGGAAATGCTAGTTCATGATTCCTGAAGGTCTTAAATATCTGTTGTTAACCATAATCAGAGATAGGGTACTGACCTAATGGTCTGACATGAGATGCCCACCCTGATGTTATGGTAGAACAGACTCTGTATAGGTAAATGTGCTCATTGGAGGTGTTGCTATTGTGATGTAGTTCCATTTCATAGCTAAATTTGTTCATTTCCATTTTACAAAGATAATTATTTTACATTAATTCATTCCAAATTATCCGATTCAGCGCAAGACTATCTTGGTGAAATGTTGATTTGAATTAAAGAATAGACATAAAATTATAAACAGATCTGAAACATCCCCCTAGGGTTAAAATTGCAAGTGAACCAAGTTTTGTGTCTATAAGAATAGTGACTTAGGAGGTGAAACAAAGGAAAGAAAATGTATCATGAATGGTGGAATAAGGTGGGCAAAAGATTGCTCAGGCCAGGTAAAAGATGACAAGTACTGAAGTAGAGGTGGGGGAGGAAATCTAGTTTTTGAAGCAAAGAAGATTAGACATGGTTAAGGTTAGAGGGTTTACATGAACAGTCTGCTCTTCTGCTTGTAGAAACGGGTATTAATTCACTGACCTGAGTCAAACTGCACCACTTTCCACTAGCTGTTGCTCTGCTCCAGAAGTTACTTCTGGCCACTGATACAAAAGCAGCATCACCCTTCTTGTTAGGCTTTTCTTCTTACTATTGATATTATTTTGATAGCTGCTATTAACACTTAACTTTTAAACATTATCAAAATGCAAAGTAAACAGAAAAAGTGATTGAAAATACAGTAAGTGTAGCTATAAAGTCTGTTCAATCTATGTCCCATTAGAAAATAATGGTCAATATTGTAATAAGTATAAATTCATTGTCCAGCTGCTCTGTTTAACGTAATTAAAAAGGCATTGGGTTTGGCAGTTGGCTTCTCTTACGTTCAGTTGCGTTTTATTGTTTCTGAAGAAACCTGCTGAGTCAATGATTCAGAAAGAAGATGGAATAAACCTCTTGGAGTAAATAAGGCTTGTTAATTTGCAGAATTTCTGCTCAAATTGCTTGAAAAAAACTTGTCTACAGATATAATAGCCTAGTTTTATGTGTGGATTATGTCTGATGTGCAGTAACTCCTGGAATGCTGGTTAGTGCTCTGAAAAAAGGGGAAAAATGTTTTTTTTGTTAGTTTGGTATGGGAGAAGATGGAAGATCTAGAATTATTCATGAAATGGATTCCAGTGACAGAGGAGCTGCATGTTGCAACTTTCTTTCATATCAAATCCAAAATCCAAGTGTGTCTCATCTAGCTGAAGGAAGGTCTGAGGCTGTTTATTCCTGTTATAACAGCTAGTGCTGCAGCCTTTTTTTGTTATAAGTAATCCCATCAAGTCAGTAAGAACTGATCATTCAATAAGACAGGTCCGTTTCAGTTGTAGAGAGGGCTATTTTGGATCAAACCAAAGATCCGCTTGACCCAGTACCTTGTCTTCAATGTGAACCTGCAGCAGATAAAGAAGAAAGGGTATAAGAACAAGGCCAAGCATGTGTGTTACTTTCCTGCTGTAGTCTTCCAGCTAATACTGACTTAAGGCTCCAGGACTTTATAAAACAGTAGAAGTGTTTAATAGAGGTATTTATGGTGTGTTTATGTGGGGGATATTTTTCCTTCTCAGAATGTAGCCATCATTTGAATCAGTACAAACTTTTAGCATCCAGAATGGTGGACAGCTGAAAAGTACCAGGTGGTTATTAGCCTGTATCAACTGCAGTGACAGCTGAACTAATGCTTGAGAAGTGAGAAGTTTTTTCTGTGCCTTTTAGCCATCTGGTTTCTTTTCCCTATTATATGTAAAGTCCTGCTGTGTGATGAAAGCAAATTCACCTAGCTGTATTTTATCTTATAAAATGAACTTGCCACTCACTATGTTGGATAGAGTCCCTATGGAAGTGAAAAAGAAGTAAATGACAAAAAATTGCATTTGTGTGTAGACTTTAGGGCAAGGAGTGACATGCGGAAAGTTGTGTGTAGACTTTAGGGCAAGGAGTGACGTGTGGAAACTAACTCTACAACTCATGGGGAGTTATAAA
>NW_009625516.1:3330-4152 GCF_000690535.1 Cariama cristata | reverse complement strand
CTCCTGCAGGCAGCAGATGGTGAAACTGGGGGGTCCTTTGGTTTGCAGGGAGCCCTCCGGGCTGTGGGGGTGTGCAGGAGCAGCCTGGGGTGGAAATGCCGGCGTGAAGCCTGCCCGTGCTCTGTCGCAAGAAGGGAAGGTGGCAAATACTCTTCATCCTCCCCTTTTTTAAGGTTGGCTTCATGAGTGCTCCTGGGCAGGGAGGAATCCTGGCTTGGCATGAGCGTGGCAGGGAGGCGCCTCACTTTGTAAGTATCTTTCAATTAATTCGTAGCTGAAATGACCCTGCAGTGATCAGGCAACCCAGCACAGTGCCCGTTTGTGGTGTGTTGGGTTTGCACTACAGCCCCTTGAAAAATTCCAACGTGGCCTGTAGTTAACCTGCATCAGTTGTCCAGAGGGAAATATCACAGAAATGACAATTTCCATCCCAGCTGCCTCTGTGAAGGAGCTGGTACTCTGGGGTTTGGGCCAGAAGCTTTGCAGGTGGATATAACTTGGCTGCGTGTGATTTGTTCTGAATTCTTTCTAACAATTTCTCCTTCCAGCTGGACTGACCAGTTTTTTGGCACGATGACTCTGCCCTCCATTGGGATGCTGCTGTGATAACTGAGCAAGAGAAAATACAACACCCTCAAGACCAAACAAGAAGGGAACAAGGTCAAATGCCACCAGCACGCCAGAGCGCAGGAAAGGACAAACATTAACCCACCCAGAGCTGCAGGTGTGTTGGGATCAGCAACAGTCATCCCTGCAAAGCGCTGCCTGGGCGACTGTCACTTCAATGGCAGTGGTGTGTTGCCTTCTCCCTTAAAAAAAAAA
>NW_009625516.1:2025-3315 GCF_000690535.1 Cariama cristata | reverse complement strand
AAAAAAAAAAAAAAGAAGAAGAAAAAACACCAAAAAGCCCCCAACCAAACCCCGCTGTTTGCATATTCAGAGCAGGGTCCCCTCCCTCCGTTGCCGGTGGAGCTGTGACACGAACGTGTTAACACCCAGCAGAGCGCATTTGTGGGGGTGCAGCTCTGCAGCATTTCTGGCGTCTGCGCTGCCGCCCAGACTCCGTTCAGCGGAGCTCTGCCTGCCACAGTCTTCTCGAACCCTGTCAATTTGGGGAGGGGGGCCCCCCCTCTTCCAGCTGCTTCCCACCTTGCCGAAACACCTGCGGGAAGGAGCTCTGCCTAGTGCTGATAACAGACCGCCTTTCGACAGAGGCTTGTTAGGGCTCCTTTGCTAGGTGGGGCGCAGGAAGCCCCGTTGTATTCCAGTGAGCAGTTAATTGCTGTGTGCCCGGTTGTTTGTTTTCTTTCTTTTCCCTTTCCTCTGGTTGCTCTGTTGAGGGACTGAAGGCTTTGTAATAAAACAAACACTGCGAAAGAAGCCTGTTTTTCTTTTACCAGGAAGTCCTGGAGGCACCTGGCTGTCTCCAGAAGCAGCTAAAGGGCATACAGTCAGGAAAATAAATCAGCCCATTACTCCATCAATAAAATAAATGGAAGAATGAGGGCAGAGGGAACACGTGGGGAGCAGAAATCGCTTTACTGGGTTCATTCCTCTGTTCTCTGAAGGGCTGGTACCTCACACCAGCTTTCCTGACAGCCCCGAGCCCTTGTATAAGGTTTCTTTTCACTGCTCTAAATAAATCATAGCGTGGCTGCCTGTTGGGCGTGAATTTCTGCTTTTCCTCGGGAGGAGGTAGCGGCATGGCGATGACTTGGCTCAGGGGACCCACATGTGGTGAGAGGTGGTTGATTTTTTTCCCCCCAAGATTTGTGCAGGGGCTCTGTGGTGGCTCCGGCCGTGCCGGGCTGGGCTCCTGTGCCACCATACGGCCCAGTCCGGCCACGCGTTGGACCCCGCTCACCAGAATGGTGGTGGCAGCCGAGAATTTTGTGTTGGTGGATAGAAATCCTAGGCCGTGCCAGAGCGAACACTGTGCCTTTTGTTACCAGAACAATGTTTCCAAGCCAGGATTCCTCACCCCCTCGCCCCAACCTTCGCTGCCACCGGTTGCACCCTTTGTTTCGCCTGGCGAGTGTCACAACGGGCAGGATTAGGGAGACAGTCGGTGTTTGATGCTCCAGAAACTTTTCTCTGAAGGGCGCAGGGGCTTTGTGCTGACAGGTCTGACTGGTGCAGCCCACTCGGATGTCCCCGGCG
>NW_009625516.1:1111-1911 GCF_000690535.1 Cariama cristata | reverse complement strand
TTGTTTGCGTGCCGCCCCTGGGGATCTGCAGGCAGCAAAGGGTGAAGGTAACAACGCCTGCTGCCAGCAGCGCTCTGGGTTGGGGTTTTGAGGGCAGGCTGGGGGGGGTTGATGGGAGAGGGGCGTAAAGAGGCGTTGTCTGTGTTGTGTCTCTACCAGCAGTGCTCCTCTTTGAGCTTGAATTGTGCTTGTACTGGAAATACTGGTCACGGACGTACCTGATGCTGGTTATGAATGGTAGAGCTTCGGAGCTGGAGCTGTGAACGAGAGCCGGGATGAGAGCCCTGAGGGCACCCATGCTCCGTCCTCCTCCACCTCGGCACGCTGGTGAAGAGGGACCAGTTCTAGAAAACCCTTGGAAATATTTCTGGCGTTTTGCGTTTTGGTGTCTGGGGTCCTCCTCGCCTGCAGAACCTCAGGTGCTTGAAAACCAGGAGCCGAAATGGCCGCTGCGCTGCCGTGCAGCCCCAAAACCAGTGCGTGAGCTGGGGAAGGGCTCGTTCCCTGATCCCGAGCCCGGGATAGCGGTCCGACTCAAATCCTGATGGTTTCAGAAAAAACTTTGGAGCTCGTCCTGCAGCCCGGCCGCTGCGGTTCCTCTCCCCGCAGGGCAGGGCACGACCGAGCTGTGCCAGCTCTGGACCTGGCTGCTCCCGGTAGGCGTCACCCCCTGGCACCGCTCTCCCAAAAGCTGCACAAAGGTCCCCGGTGCCACCTATTTATTTAAAACAAACACGTTTCTCACAGGCTAAATCTTTAGCCTGAGGAATATCAAGCAGAAAGACGGTGCCAAGGGGCAG
>NW_009625516.1:714-1055 GCF_000690535.1 Cariama cristata | reverse complement strand
GAGGGCATTTATTTATTTTCCTTGTGTTTTCTGCTGAACGAGGGCTTCGTGCGACAGCGATGCTGGGACATCTCGAACAAAGGCTGCGGGAGCTTTTCAAAACCTCCAGGCCACTTCTGGCAGATGGGGATTAAACACGCTGGGGTGTTTCTCGCTCGCAGGTGCCTCTCACGCGGGAACGGTTTGCTCCGTTTGCGGTTGCTTCGTTTCACGGTGGCTTTTCCTTCCCTGCGCCCGGGGTCCTGTGCGAAGGGTTAACGTGAAGGTGGTGTGGATGGGGTTCAGCCCCACGGCAGTGGGGAGCGGCAGGGGGGTTCGGCCCCCGGGCCGACGGGGCGGCG
>NW_009625516.1:360-601 GCF_000690535.1 Cariama cristata | reverse complement strand
AAGCTGGGCCCGGAGCCGGCAGCGAGTTGTGCCGGGTTGTTGAAGTGTGACTGTGCCGTGCCAAAGCTACCCGGGGGGGGGGACACACGGAAATCCCCACCTTTGGGAGATGGGGAAACTGAGGCACGGAGTCATGTTCCTTGCCCTGTGGTGCTTTGGGGGTGCCCAGCTCCTGCCTTGTTGCTACAACCTCTGATGGATTATCCGTAATTCCCACCGGCTGCCATGGGAAGGACCCCCG
>NW_009625516.1:0-325 GCF_000690535.1 Cariama cristata | reverse complement strand
CCCTAAGGGTGTTGTTGGACCCTAAAAACCGATGGAGAGGGAAATAGGCGGGTTGCTCGGCGCAGAGCTGCAGCTGATGGGTAAGGGAGGAGAGAAAGGGGGAGCAAGGCCGAGTTTGGGGTGCCCCATGGGAATGGGGGTACGCGTCCATCTGGCCGCCGGCGAGGCCGGTGCGGAGGATCCGGGCAAAGGGTTAACAGGGAAAAGGATCTGATTTGCCAAGTGGTTCCTGGTTTATTTTGTGTGTGAAAGAGGCAGGGACGGAAGGAGGAGGAGGAGGAGGAGGAGAGCACCCGGCTGGGGGGGTGGGTGCAGGGCTGGGACC
>NW_009625515.1:30631-47096 GCF_000690535.1 Cariama cristata | reverse complement strand
CAGATCACGCAAACCAAGTCCAAACGGGCCTTTTCAGGGCTGTTTGTACAATTTTTTTTCCCTTTTTTGATGAAGCGAAGAAGAAATAACATTAATGAATCATGAACACATCACGTGCCCGGTTGACCTTGCAGAGTGACCAGCAACTCCCACTCGTTTATTTTTCAAAAAGAACTAGGAAATAAATATAAAAGCATCGCTAACCCATGTCCTTCTCAACGCTGCTGTCAGGAGAACAAAAAGCAAAGACGTTTGGGCAATAAGGAAGTAGGGAAGAATTTAAACAAACAGTCCCAGTACAAACCCACGCCCCGGCAGGCGCCCGTCCCACCGTGCTGTGCCCGGGGGCACCGGCTCAGCCGCCACGCAGGTGCTTTGTAAATCCCATCCCACACGCCAGTACATCTGAATTTTGGGAAAGCCTTTAATACCTCAAGCTCATAAAGTCTTGTACTCAAAAAAAAAAAAAAATTTGAAAAAAAAAAACACTTAAGGCTTTATATGGGCTTTTTGGTTTTGTAGTTCCTATTAAAGTTTTAAAGTTTTAGCAAATATACTAAAGTAAGTGACTGGGAGCTTCACCCCCATGGTACACCCATCTACTGAGCCATCTAGATTTTGATTTATTGGTTGACAAGAGAGATAAATGTGCAAGGCTGTTTGGGGGAGAAAAGTATGCTCTGCCTGCTGGGGAGAGGAGAGGTCCCTGTCCCTGTCCCTGTCCCTGTCCAAGTCCAGACCAGTTTTGGAGACCCCCAAGCACGCCGAGAGCAGAGCTTTTTACACCAACTCTTGCTGGCAGCATGGGAACACCAATGTCATGAATCAAAGAGGAGAATTAAACATAAAACATTGACAGTGAATTTCTTGACTTACACCTGGAGAATTTCCCACGGCTGATGGTGCTGTAAAAAAGGCAGCCGAGATAGTACACAGGAATCAGTAATATTGTTTAAATTTCCTCTTGTATTTGGCACCAATAACCTGAATTTTAAGGTCATCTTACAAGAGGTTTTGAAACATTTCAAATCAAAACGGCTTTTTTTTTTCTTTTTTTGTCCTCTTCTTTTTTTCTTTAAAGAAATGTTTTTGTGGCACATCATGGGCTTGGTTTTGTTTTCGTTTTTTTCGTTTTAAAGGGGAACTAATCTATCAAGTCTTCTTCCGAAGGCAGTAATAGTTAAGCACACGCTAACAGAAGTGCAAATCAAGACCAGGCCAAGCAGCATAATTACTTTCCAGACGGGTGAACGTGCCGGCGATGGAGTAGCCCATCTGCTGAGAAAACGAGTGGAACAAGTGCTCCAATTTCTTTTTTTCAAGCAAAGGTGCAGCAACAAACCCACAAAATAGGTTTTGCTTCCAGCAGTCAGCGCCTCAGAGCCGTTTTTATAATCCTTGTTTTTCTTAGATTATCCCAGTGTGGTTTTTCTCCTGTTTCCTTGTTGAGCACTATTTAACCAGCACAAAGTATGCAATCATTAAACCATGGGACACAGAGCCAACTGGTCATCCAGAAATGACCAACAGCAGCAGCCAGTCATTTCTGAAATAACTGGTTTGTTGGTAAATCGATAAAAATAAAATCGCCTTTGGTGAATGTAATTTGAAGGTAGCGCTGGGTGTTCTGCGGGTTTGGTTTCAGCCCTGCAATGTGCCGGGTCCCGGCACAGGAGAGCGGCTGAGCTGTGCCGGGTCCCCACCGAACCCGTTTGCACCCTCTGAGAGCCGCAAGACAGACGCAGATATATAAGAAAGACGCAACTGTAAGCGTCTCTTTAGCGATAACCATTTTATTTAATAAGTTAAAAAATCTGTTTGGAGGCCTGGTCCTCCGAGCTGGAGTTTCTCTCTCTTGCAAGAAGCAGACTTGCAATGAGTAAAGTCTGTCTTTAAATTAAATACTGCAAGTGAAGGCATACATGTATTTTCCTCTGTCTCCCTGCTGACGCACCGGGGACCAGGGCAGCACCATGGGTGCCACCACTCGAGGCTCAGCTCTGGAAAACGGGTAACATTTCTCCAATTCCTTTCACATTCAGACTCTGAATCTGAGCAGAGCACTGGGACCCGCTATAGCGATTTCGGGAGGAAGCCAGATAAAACCTAAATGCGCTGGTCCTGCCCAAGTGCTGCTCACTGTGCTAGGATGCAGGATGCGTGCCAGGACATGGTCCCCTTACTCAGGTTCAGCTCCGTGCTCGCGCCAGGCATTTACCGAGTCAAGTTATGAGCACTCATGGGGCAATAATTAACCAGGGAGACCAACGGGTGCTGAGTCCATGCACCTGCCTTGCAGGGGGAAGTCATGTGAAATCACATCGGTAAGGAACCAGCACCGCTTGCCATCCCAGAGAGGCTCCGATTTAGTGATAAAGTGCCCACTCCCTTGGAAAAACCCCAATCAGCACGTGCAAAACACAACCCCCCATTGCCTTCTACCAACTTTTTAAAAGACATGCTGGAAGTAAGAAGTGAGTAGTGTCGTGTCGGAGGTGTCCCTGTCCCGGCAGTGGCTCCGCAGAGCATTCCCCCTCCACGCCTTCCCCTGCACTCGCCGGGCTCGCAGGACAAGTCGCATCTCCCCTTTCATTAGGGATTCAACTAATCAACTCACTGTTCCTCCGCACTGGTATTTGCACTTCATGGCTCCGGGGTTCTTCAAGGATGGCAAGTCAGAAAACCTATGTCTTTTATTGAAAAAAAAAAAAGTCTGAGCGAGGTTTCGGGAGCAGTTGGAGTCTCTCTATCAGCAGCATTTACCCATTTGGTTGATCTCAATTTTACAAACACGGTGGCAGCCGAGCCCGGGGATGAAGCCCACAGCCTGTGCAAACACTGCCCGAATTATGCCGGGTGCAAATGCAGGGGGAGTGGGGAAGGTCCAGGCTGCCCCGGCCAGAGTGGGGACCCCCTGCCTCATCCATTTCTAGAGGCACAGGTACGTTCATCCTCCCATGTTGAAGTATCCCAAGTGCACTGAACCAGTTTTTCCTTCGAATTAATGGTCACCACTAAAGGGAAAGCAGCACTGGGTGCTTGCAAAAAGCACCAGCCATGGTACAGCGTAGTGGAGCATCTCCTGCAGAAATCGCCCTTTGGGAGCACTGGATGCCAAATTTCAATGCCTTTGCCAGCACCTCCCTCTTCTCTCCATGCAGCCAGCACGCCATTTTTTCCGCCCCCCCCCTGCCACTGCCACCCCTCAAGTCCCTGCGCCAACGTGGGCAGCTTCCAGGAGCCCCACTGTCCTGTTCCCCCTGGGCAAGTGCCCGTGGTCCCCCCAGATCGGTGCCTGCAGCCCCCCAGGGTCTCCCTGGGTAAGGGGTCGGTGCAGTTCCCTGGTAGTGCTGCAGCAGCAGGGAGGAGGAGGAAGAGGAAGAGGAGGAAGAGGTCTGGTCCAGCCCAGCGAGCTGTGCTGAGCCATTCGAGTTGCCATGTGCACAAGTCTCCTCCTGTTCAAGCAGTATCACATTAAATTGAGAATTACAGTGGCACAACCCCCCCTTGCTCCTGCTTCAGGAGTCACCACCCAGCAAGTTCAAGGTCTTCAACAGGAAACTCGCTCCTCCATGGTAATGATTTCTGTTCAAGTACTGGACATTTCCATGCAAAAACCCAATGTTTCTGCAAAAACGAAGGGAGGAAATTCCTTCCCAGCCATTGACACCATCCTCATCCTTCTCCAAACACACCGCAACAGCCCGGACCTGTGCGGGGATCGAGCCCGGGACATCAGAGCCCTACGCCCCATCTCAGGGGTCCTACGATGGCAGCAAACCTCCAGCACACTCTGCAAGTTTTAAATAACTCCCAGGCAAACAAATGGTGTTGAGGCCCTTCACTTGTAGGGGCTCAACATGCCAACCATCACTTAATGACCAGCCCCTTGTTTCAATCTGCTATAGCGCAAAATATTCAGGCATCTGATTTCTAACACTTTTCTGTATCTCTATGTACGCCTACGTGGAAACTAGTTTTGAAATGCATTAGAAAATACAACTGCTGTGAAATCACTGATTTTGTTGCTGTGCTTTCAGTGGAAGCAAGCCCAAAATGGAGGCTTTGCAATTTCTCAAATACAGAATTTCAGTTCCCAAGAGATTATTAATTTTTATTTTTTAAAAAAAAAGGCAGCAGAGTTATTTTGTAACAAAAATATTGAATGTCCAAACTAAGTCAAAAGTTAAACACGCCACTGCCAAACTTCTGCAAGGCCCAATTGCTATATTAAGGAAAGAGATCATAAAACAAACAAAACTCCAAACAACCTATGGGCCATGATAATCAACATCCAACAGCAATACTTCTTTTGCTATGTGCAAATTTCTAATTATAACCACACCAAAAAAAAAAAAATATCCTTCCAAATCCAATCAGAATCTTTCCCACTTTGTCCCCAGAGACTAAATTTACCCAATCATGGTTTCAAAAATTATTTCCATATGTTAATTATTTCCTGTAAATGACTAACTCACTTCTCTTTTGTGTTACAGTAAAATCCATGCAAAGGCCTCAAATTCAGCCTCAGATGAGCACCAAATTACGGGACTTTTCCACATTGCAGGCCTCAAACTGATGCTCAGAAAGCAAAATGTAAACCCGAGCAAACTTCTACCCAGTCAGGTCTGTCCTCACCAGCAATCGCATGACTGGGCCCATGTCTGTTTAAATATTCATTTGGGACAAGGAGGAACGTGAAAGTATTTATTGAAGCCCACCGAGGAGAGCACATGAGAACTTTCCTATGGAACATCTCTTTAATTAAGATCCAATAGCTCCTCTGTGCTGATGAAGACGAAGACCTGGGCGATTCAGGCAGTTTCTGGGGATCCATCTCATTCTCCAGCTCTTCCTCCTTGTCCTTCAGCCCACGCAATGCTATCAAAGCCCAAGTGCTCCCTCCAAGCTGGTGCTGGTCCTGAACCGTGTCCTCCGCAGCCTGACCAAGCTGGTACCCAAGAAGAGAAGCACCCACCCAAGAGAGATTTGATTTCTTTTTTAATTCTTTTTTTTGGTGGCTGTTTATCTCAGTCCTCAAGGGCCAAAATAGCCCAGAACCCTTCTGTCTACTCAGAGACAGCTCAGGACCAGAGAGGAGAATTGCTGCTTCCAATGGTGGGGAAGGGCTCAGCCGCCTCCGGTCCCATAAACTTAAACCGATCCATAAGACTGTTTGCTTTGTCAATACGAAAGTACAGCATAAAGCCTTCAGGCATCGGTTAAATCTCGACATCATTGTATTTATAGTTATGAATAATAAGAGCTTTTCCACAGCACTACAGCAGCAAGGCATAATTCAAGAGAAATTCAATTTTTAAAGGATGATGAATTGCGATACACTGAGATTTTTATGCTCCTATGACTATTAAGAAGCCCATGATATTCATTTTAGTAAAGTAAAAATTGAATAGGGCAAAGTATTGCTCACGACTCGGATAAGAGCACCACTGCTGGCATCTGCACAGATCTCCATCACGAGCGCGCGGAAGATGAGCAAGTTCAGATGACTCCCGAGCTCTGTCATTGCCGATGTCAGCTGTGAGTTTGGAAATCCTGAGCATCGGCATCTTCCCGAGCACCTCCCACAAGAGGCCACCGTCCCTCTCCTGCGTCACACCACGCCATGCTAATTTTGCAACTCTCCTTTTCCTGAATTCTTTTGCATTTCTCCCTCTGATTCATCAAAAAAATGCTCAGAGACTGGTTTCAAAGCCTTCTCCAGCCTTTCTCCCAGCTTCTTGTCATCTAGCCCATCTCTCTGGCAATGTCCCAAGGAGCACGACAATAACTCCTACACAGACGGCGTGCTGCTCTACACGGATCTGCTCTCTGATCTGTTGGTCCTTCTTGAGAATCACACAGTAGTTTTGCCCAATTAGGGTTTTGTGTTAGCTCATTCAGGGTGCCTACAGCACCTCTTAAACCAAGCATTGCTTTTCCCTCCGCAGACCCAAATTCCCCTCTTTTGTTAAGATCCCTCCAGCCCGCAAGTCAATTACCTTCTCCTTTAAAGCATCACCAGAATTCACCTCCCGAGACTTTGTCCCCTTAGCGCAAACCGACCGTCGGGATGAATCGCAGCAGCAGAAGCGATGCCCTGACTGTGGCAGTGCCATCGTCAGCTGAAAGGCAGAAAGAGGCGAAGAAATTCTGAAGTGAGCAATTACAGACCATCCCGTGCGTGAGGATGCCTCTGCTTAATTTGATCAGCTGGTGGCTGGATTTTACCCTAAACTACAGGGGTTTCTCTCTCTAATAAAAACCTTTATACCCAAGCTGTATTAACCACAGAGGCTTTCAGCATCCTATTAGAGATGTTTCATAATTCTGATGCTCTTACCGTCACTGATTTCTAGCAGTGGGCTCCATATCTACAGCACTATGTGTCATTTTGAAGGGACTGATTCACCACCAGGCTTCATTTCACCCATAAAGGCAACAAAGCATTTCAGCCCAACGCATGAAAAACAAATGCTTATTCACAGACCTTCACACAAACTGGCTTGTGCTTAGGCTTGGCACCCTGCTGCCAAGCTCTTTGTTACCCTAGGGTCCTACTTAAATCTAGAAATCAGGCCCCAGGACTGATTCCTAGCACTGTATCGCATGTTTATAGCGTGGGTTAGAGCCAACTGCTCACCACGGACCGACGAGGACACACACACCCCACCGGACCCAGACCCCTGCTCCGGCACATGAACTCTCACATCTCACTTTGCAAAATCCCAGCAGACCCAAGCTCTCCATCCCTTCCACAGCTGCATATCTGCCAAGGGCAGTCACAGACAATACCTGCCCAAAACACCATCAGAGAAACACCTGAAACAGTTAAACAAGGAGCCTGATGCCAGAAGAGGTAGATAATGTACATACAGTCCCTCCATCTTCCAGCTTCTCATCTTCCTCCCAACCACATCCACGGGATCCTCCCTGCCCACCCTCACAGCCTCCTGCCCCGGAGCTCGGGGAAGAGGGTAAGAAGTCTCTCTACTTCTAGCACTCCCCGACCCCCAAACGCATACAGACACACTCAAAAACTCCCCCTAAATCTCATCCCAAGGCTTTTCAGCTTATCAGGTCTTTCATTTGACTTCAACACCTTTGGAAAAGGCTTGCTTGCATCTTAATGATGCTCCATGGCACACATAGCTCTTGTCTAACAAAACCTTTTGTAGGCAACCGTTGGTCCAACAGGAGGGCAGCTCTGTCTGAAAGCCTGGTCTGCTGTGGACTCCCACAGGGGACATGTGATTCTGCATGATGGGCCAGATGTTACCCACCAACACCGACCACATTCTTCCCCAAGAAAACACCGCAAGGTCTACCTAGAGAAGCAACTGACTCCTGAACACCGACATGAAAAGGAGAACATTCCTCGGGGAGGCAGATGTAATGACTTTCACAGTCATCCACGCAATGGGTGCTGCCAGCATGGCTGGAGGTAGGTAACTCATTCCCAGCCACCAAAACCCTGTCACCAAAGACGTCGGTCGCACCCGGGGTGGGGACACAGAGCTGACCCCACACATGCTATCCCCTCTGTGACACTGGCAGCAGTGTTTTGGAGGAGTTATGAACAGAGGTCTTTAAAACACGGATCTAGGCAGGAGCTATGAAGACATCTAAAACTTTCCACCCCACTTTCAACCCAACCCACATCAGGAGCTGCAGGTGACTGCTCTGATTGTTCCTGCTGCCATCAGCCCTGGGGACAGCCATGCCACCGCCATGCCCAGGCATGTCATGGACGTGAAACAGCCAGGAGTGATCCATCTGTGAAAACACAGTCATGACCATGAGCAGGTGGAGGGACTCCCACCTCTTCATTTCCCTTGGATTATTCCTAGGTCCAGGTCCTTCTCAGACTCCTCTGAGATTCCTAAAGCAGGGCTGGGTTTTTGATGGACATCCCTACCACGTCCTACCACACCCAACGTCAACAGGTCAGGTCACAAGGAAACAATAACATGGACTTTTAACATAGATGGAGCTTCCAAACAGCTCACAGTTCAGTCTGTTTCTATAAGCATCACGTAATACTGTCCTCCCTAACAAAAAAGGTGGAAACAGATAATTATGAAGAAATGGTAGTTACTGTGTGATGTTGCCAGACCAAAGAGAGAGACTCCCGTACCCACGGCAGATACAACGAACATACCTCAGACAGAAAAACGTGGGGAAAGGATTCAAAATAATTCTTCTGCAGGTGTGAACACCCTGTGCCAACCTGGCTAAAAACGTCTTAGCAAGACGTTCAGTCTGTATGTCTTCATATGGGAAAGAAGAAAGAAAACCAGCCTTGTCTAACAGACTTGGCATTACTTCCCGGTAAGATTTATGGCTTTGGTTGAGAAAGATAACTATTTTAGCATAAGAGACTTAGATTTTTGCAGGGCTTACTATTGCACAAGATGTTGAGTCAAAAAAAAAAAAAAAAAAATCAGCCCTAGAATAGAAATCAATGTAAACATATACTAAGTGGATTAAAAAAAAGCTATTTGATAAATTTTGAACACTAACTGTAATGAGGGAATCCTCATTTCTTCCAAGAGAAAGCAATCCCTGAAAGGATTCAATACCTATCAATGATTTACAAGCAGTCAGAAAAGCATTCCCAGTCATGTTTGCAGAGGACATAAAATTAAAAATTAGTCACACATAATTAAAGAGGACAGGTCACTAATACAATGCCATCTGGATCGATGGGTGTGCTGGACTCATTTAAACAAGATGCATTTTTAAGCAGCCAAACACAAGATTGTACAATCAGAACAAAGAAAAGCAACAAACAAACCAACACATAGCAGATGGACAGTGTCCTGGAAAAACGGCTGGAAACCACTTAGTTGTTGTGGTGGAGACCCAAGGGAGTCCTGCTGCTCACGTAAGGTCGTGGAGAAGGAGGTCAGGGTGTTCAGAAGAGGACGATGAGGCTATGCAATGTCCCGACACCACCAATGGCCTCATTATTTTGTGCTGTTTCCATTGCTCAGGCAACAATCACAAACGAGACGGGAGAGAAAGAGGTACATCCACCACCCAACTCCTCGTATCCTACAGCAGGTATCTGAAATGTTCCCATCCCTCCTCATTGACTATGGACATGGATATATAAAACCGAAACAGATTAATACCATTTCCAGAGCCTTGAAATGAGGGTTACAGACTTTTTTCTAAAGATAAACTTCGAGTCAAACAAAACCCATGGGTTTGACTCTGGAGTTGCTGCCCTGAGCAGTGCAGGAGGTTGTGTCCGAGTGATCATGAGCCTTGCCAGCCTTGAAAGCTGCAAGTCCACAAAAGGTGGACAGAGCATCGTCTGGACTCACGCCGTTCAGACATTAAAGCCAGCCCCATTTTCCTCAATCCTTCCTGGACTGGATGACTGCAGTCCAAGAGCCTGTTTATTTTTGCCGAATTAGTCAGATGGGTTCCTGTCAAAAACAAAGCTAATTCTCCAGCAAATCTGATTGCATCTAACAAAAATCGGCATAGTTCAGACTTGGAGATCCTGACTTACAGTTGCAGAATCCAAGGAAAGAAACAAGGAATGAGGTAGCAATTATTTTCTTCCCACTTTATGTCTTATAAACCCCTTTTCCTCCTTGGCTGCCCAATTTATTTTTTATTACTGCCCTAGACGGCAGCTCCAGAAATGAAACACTTAACCTCTGCAAGTTGCTTCTCTTAATGAATACGCAGCAGTTTGCTATTCATTACATCCAAAAGGAAAAGCCAAATCTGTTTCTGCTGCATTAGCCAGCACGGCTGTTAAACGCAGCACGGAGAGTAGCCATGACGACCTTCTCGGAAAGGAAAACCGGACTTTTCCAAAGGCTATTGTCAGCGCTCAAAAAAACAAAATAGAAGCAACTTTTTTATTATTATTATTATGATTTATTTCTACTTTGGAAGAAAATTCAACACCAGTGAAAGCTGACAGACTGACAGCAATAAGGAAGGAGTTTATCCACAGACTGAGAATAATATACTCAAGGTATTGAGCGTTTATCGTTGGGTATCTCAACTCTGACCTGGAAATAACCACCTTTATAAGGACACAACAGGTGATCTCCTTGTATACCAAAATCCCCAGCACCTCTGCTAAGTCTATTGGCTGGTGCTCAACTGGTAGCTTATCTACAGCCCACAAAAAATTTGGTCAAGTCTACCAAGACAAAGCCACCTTGAAGCTATGAGATGGTAATTTTTTCCTACCTTTGAAGAGGAAAAGTACAAGGGAAATGAAGATAGCTCCTACAGAAAGAATGCTCCAGAGGCTCAAGTACACCTCACTCAATCACTCTAACCGTTTAAAGCCATGAGAAACACCAACCAAAATGTCTAAAACATCCTGAACACTACTTAACATTGACAATTTCGAATGTGAGCTGATGAAGTAATTTCTGTTCAGTTCCTGTGCTGGGAAATCTAAGACAGATTATACACCTGCCCAGAGCCACAGAAAAAGATTTTGTGAGAACCAGATACTTATCTCTTGAATTTCAGTCTTGCATTTTATTCACAAAATCATTCCTTCCTTTGGGAGAGATTATCTAAGTGCCTAGGGTCATCCCCAGCCTCTCCTGGGTAGTCAGAACATCAAAAAGCCAACAGACACAACCTGGCTAGTAAAAGGAAAAATATTAAGAGCACTCCAAATGGCTTATTGCTACTGCAACTATTATTAAATGAAAACAGGGTCATTTGATTGCTTTCCAAAGCTAAGAAGGGTGTTCCAGGATGGAGGGATCCAGGTGGTGAACTCCGTGATGGAGAGCACTATCCAAAGAGTGTTTATGCAGACTGTCACACAAGTAACTACGATACATAACCAGGTACTGCTCTTTGGGGTCTGCTGATAGCTTTCTCTCAGAAAAAAAATGAAGGTTTCCTGAAGCGTTCCCACGTGGCAGGTAACACAATCAGCCATTGTGATCAGCTGCCGAGCAGAAACACAAACTCCACAAGCAGAAACATTAAAAAGTTGCCACAGCCTCCCGCTTCTACCAAACGTGACACCTGCCCTTGGCAAAAACGCCCAAGACCCAAAAGCCTGTTCTGGCCTCTCCCTGTTCACCATCACGCCTCCAGACCTCGCTCTATCCCCACAGCCCATCCACCGAGCCCTCTCCGGCTCTCCACCGAGGTCCAATCTTCAAACACCCAGACCCCAGGCTCCCCGTCACCCCCTGACACAGTAACTTCTTTGGACAGAAGTGACACTTCCCACCCCACTCGGTAATCAATCAAGCGGATTTGCTCTTCAGGCAACTGCAGATATCCTCAATTCTGTCCAGTCATACAATGCAACTGCAGAGCTTTTATCGCCAGCAGCGACAGTATTCCTACAGGAATGGCAGGCAATGGCACTTGCAGAGGTGGCTGGGCATCCAAGAACATCAGCCAGGCATCAAATAGCGTTGGCCAACACACGTGGCTTGGCATGAAAACTGGCAGATCAACTGTTTCTGGTCTTGAGGCTCTAATCTATGTCCTTGCAAAGCCAATGCAACTACTGTCTTCCTCCAGCAATGTACAGGAAAACATAAAATCTGAATGCAAAGTATAAATCTCAACCCACTTGTGTTCGGTGGATACAAGACTTATTTTTCTCTGACCATCTTCCATAGCTTTGAGCTAGCTGGCACACACTGCTGAAGACCATAAACAGTTCCCACTATCTGTGACGATCCACAGCTCTGATGGCCTACAACTCTGGGTATCACTTGTTAACATCAGTCTGAGTGAGCACTAACTCATTTTTTAATGAGCTGTAGAACAAATCAACTAAAATAAGCTGATGGAAACAGCAACTGCACATGCCACTCTCCAACATCTTACCCACAGACTTATTTTCAGAGCCAAATACTTAGTCCATGTTTTATTTTAATGTATGTAACTTCCAGCACTACACAGCTCCTATCTCTAAAACTTCTGAATACTGGATCAGAAAATCCTACCTCAAATGGCACATTAGCCATGTGGCTGAGAAACTATCCATCCCAGTTAGTTTTCAGACAGACAGATGAAGGTTGCCAGGAACTCTACGATGAAGTTGCCTACAAAAAACCAACCTAGACTCTGTAACCAGAAGGTATTTTCAGAATCACGTTATGTATTTTTTCAAGGATCTTTTGCCTTTAGAGGCTCTTTGACATTCAAACCTATGACCCTGCAGCCACCATCAGGAATTTGGACTGTTGGACAACCACAGTCCTTGCTCTCCTGCCAGCGGCCCTGTTGTGCTCAGGTATCCCTTGCAAGGGCACGCAGATGAGCTGCAGAGCCAACGGAAAGAGCCCTCATCCAGTCGAAGTTCTTTGCCTTCTTGAAAACGGGAGGTTGACTATGTTCAAGCAGTTATGCACAAGTGCTGGGTAGCAAAAGCTTTTTATATGAGGAAATACATTTGGAAGCACCAAATAATGGAATTCTATCCTTTTTTCTTTCATTTACAGAACAGACCATGCAGGTGTTACGTGGGAGCACTTTCACCTCCCACAGCGCTCAAGAGGAAAAGCCTAATTCTACATGGACACACGCTTTCCAGGACACAATCGCTCCTTTACAGAGAAGGAAAGCCTCGGAGCAAAGCTCAGCACTGTCTGAAGGAGGCACCAATGCATTTTCAGAGCCCCAGCCTGCACTGCCAAGCACCCTCAGGAAACGCACCAAGTGATGCCATGGCAAGGGGTTCAGCACCGGGTCTTCAGGCACCCTGGAAGGTGCTCCTCATCACTCTCGGGCACACCTGAGAAGTTCAAGATACCCACACAAGTTATTTCAGTTGCATCTTACACCAGAGATGAGGCAAAGGTAACAGAAAGGCAAGATGGGAGCTTTTAGCAACTCAAATTCTGCAGAAACAGAAGTTGTAATATAACAAGGGGGTTCACCTGGACCCCACCGCCCCCCGCCCCCCAGAAACCAACTGAGAGCTTCTGATGCACAGGAGAGAACTACACCAATGGAAGTGTCAAAAGGGACCGGCCCAGAAAGCTGCTGGGTGGCAGGGGAGGACTTGCTAAATCAAGACCACTCCTTCCCAAAGAGCTTCCCCCAGCCCCACCATGGGCTGCTCTGCTCAACACACAAAGCTTTGCTCCAACTGACCAGGTTTCAATCTTTGGTTTTTTTGGTCTTCTCAAACATTTCAGAGGTGTGCACACTCCTACAGGCTGGTTTTCCCAGTAACCTTCTTGCAGCCATGTAGAGGGGTACCTACACCCATCCCAGTGACAACCCGTGCTGCCATTACATCCCTTCCCCATCAGGTACGGGTGCACTCCGAGCACAAACATCACTGTTTATAGCAGGGATGATCCGGGCTGCTGGGTTACAAACTAAGAAACAGCCAAAGGTCCGTCCAGACCACCGCTGGCTCAGACAGACCAGTTATCCATTAAGACCAGTAACACTGTTAGGAGTTTCTGCCCTTAATTCAGGCCTGGAGGATGAGAACCAGAGCCCTGAGCTCATCCTGCATTTGCACACTCACTGCCATGGGCTCAGATGCTTTCAGTGCCTGCTGAAACCTCAGAAAAACATCACAGAGTGGGTCATGGCTCCGAGTAATGTCTCCATGCAAACGCGTGCCCGGGTTTTGAGAAGTAGGGGTGGTATCAGAATATTTTCCCTTTGCAAAGTTATGCTATCGCTCTGAAAGCTGCGAGTAACAACTGCTTCCTGACACATGCTTCCCAGTGCCTGGCAAGGCACAGGAAAAAGGAAACGCAAATTTTGAATCTATGAATAAATGTGACGTCCAATACTGAACCGAAAGATAAAGGTCACTTAAGACCATTTTCAAAACTCTGACTTCTGTAGCAAGCAGGATCTCGAGGAAGGGAAGAGGAGGAGTGCCACGCTCCATCCCACACGTGCACGGAGGCCATCGCCTCTGCTCAGGGCTCCATCCACCCGCACAGCACCCACCTCCTCAGCTCTCTCAGCACATCTCACCCCCTATACCACATGTTCCAAGAAGAGATGATCTTCCAGCTAGCCAACGCCAAAAGAGTTTTGCATATGGATTGAATCCATAACCAACCCTACTCTCATGACTGCGATGAATGGAGACATCCTGCACCAGAATGAAAGCTGCTGGGCCCAGCTGAGGTTGGGGACACAACACCAGCCCTATGGTTACGCTCTCCTGGATAGAGACGAAGGCTCGGGCTCTTCACCTTATGCCACCAATGCTCTCCAAGTGCTGTGAATAGAGCAAGCGAAAGCAACGGGAGCTGCACATCCCAGCACACTTGAATGACAAACGTCTCTTGGGTTGTTCTAGCATCTCTTAGAAGAGCAGAGCCCTTCCCCAAAAGGAAAGCATCATTATTGTGTTTACATAGCCCAGGTAGACATCCTGGTTGAGGGTGTGACCTTGCAAGATGCCAGCAGTCCTGGCCTTGCTCCAGACCTGTCAGTCTTCACGTGCCGAGTGCGGAACTCGCTCTGGCTCCTGTACCCCCGGTTTCTCATTCAGCTTTGGGCAGAATCAAACCTTTGAAAAAAATGTCTGCAAAAGTAGCCGGACCACTCTTGGGTAAGAGGGCCTATGTGAGGAAGAGTGAGCAGGCTCTGACCAGGGGTTCATATAAGTCACTATTCTGTCCCCAGTTGGGTTGGGAAAGTATATAAAATCCAGAAAAGCCTAAGTGGGACATCTCTAGAACAATCTCCCATCCTCCAGCGAGCTGCAGCTCAGGGGTTTCATGGGCAAGAGGCGTTGCCTTTGGGCTTGGCCACTGTTAGTAGAAATTTCTTTCATGAATTTATCCAGTTGCTGCTTTTTTAGTGTTTTAAAAACATAAACCGTAACGCCAGCCTCTCAAAACCAGAAAGGACGGAAGAAGCTTGAAGCATTCCCATGAAAACCATTTAAAACACCTTGCTCCTTGGAAGTGTCAGCACATCACGCGCATAAGAGAAACGGAGAAGGAGCTACTGAAAGGCGACTTGGAGAGCGCAGAGCCATAAAACCCACTTCTTGGCGCCTGACTTGACAAATCCCCCTCAAAACACGATCCCCTCACTCTTGGTTGGGAGCATAATTAGAAGCATTAATTACTTTTTAAGCAGTAGCACAGGGAGGAGGCCCCTTTTGCGGGTGTGGGGTGAGAAGCCATGCCAGCCAGCACGGTCAGGTACCAGCGGTGCCGCTCCACCGGCACGCAGGGATGGCCAGCAGCGATGCTGCGGGGACGATGTGCAGCCCACGCCAGTTAAGTTCACACTCAGCACCAGAAACAGACTGCAGCCACATCTCTCTATGACTTTTTTTTCCCTCCCAAGCCACACATTGCAGTGCCAGATCACTGCATGGCGGGGGGGGGTATTTTTCAGTTTTGGGTTTAATTTTTTTTGCCACATAAGAGGGGCACATAGTTTGAAAAAAAGAAACAAAAACTTTGTGGCGCACTTGATTGTTACCAAACATTTCTGACGTGTGAGAAGGTGGGCTAAGCAACATCTCTGAACCAAATGTTCAGCTTTGAGATACTACCACAAGCTGGCTGGCAGCCCTTAGTGCAAGCCAAGGCGCTGAGCAGTCCCAGTCCTGTATTCACGCCGTTACGTACCTGCAACTTACAGTAGGCTCAAAAAAAAAACAAAATCAGGATTTCTTAAATTTTTTTTAAATTTTATATGAACTACACAAACTTAAGGACATTAAATCTTCTGCTCTTTGGGGTTTTTTTACTTTTTTTATTATTTTTTAAGGCCCAATGCAATAGTACTTCACCGAGCAAAATATTTCACTGAATGGCACTGAATGGCTCATGGTCTCGATTATCTGAGAGAAGAGCTGAAAAGGCCGACATGAGACCAGTTTTTAAACCATTATCCAGCATTTGGCCACATCAGAAACAGTGCCAAATAATTTAACACTTGACATTTATCATTTTAAAGCTGCTGATGATACAATTTGCAAAATCTATTTCAAAATCTATTTGCACTAGAAATATTTTCACGATTTAATAAAATTAAAATGAAAACTGGGCATAAGTTTAAATATTGCTTTCATGTCACTGCCTCCAAAATTTCTACTGTGCTGTAATTGTGGAGGAGAACCAGAAAATGAAAAGCAAAACTGATCTCAGGCTGCTTTCATCTCTAAAAGAGATGCAAAAGAGAGTTTTATAGGATGCATGTGTTGCTTCATTTGTTTTTAGGAACCTTTGTCTCTGCCAGCAAAGTAACGAAGGAGTTATTCAGTCCACTTTAGTGCTGACTTTTTCCCAAATAAATTTGGATCCCTTTTTTTTTTCAGGGTTCAGTGATGCCCAACCACGACAGCCCCGCGCTCCGTGCTGCCTGCCACTTCCCACAGTCCGCAGAAGGGGCTCCGAGCACTTGGGACGGGACCACAATTTGGCAGCGCAGAGCGAGCCGAGCACTGCCCCGGGGCTCAGCCCCGGCCCCGGTGGGGTTTCGTGGCTGCGGGGTGTTGAAA